>NC_059670.1:13333333-13636363 GCF_905147105.1 Pieris brassicae | reverse complement strand
ATAGTTAACATAGAACATACAGACAGCTGCAAACCACATTTCATAAAACTAAACATTATCACTCTACCCTCATTATACATATTGGAAATCTGTAAATTTGCCCATACACACAAAGAATTTTACACACACGCGAAGACATACAGACAAGATACACACTTCGACACAAAAAAACGCCTAAACCTACCATCTTCCCGATTACAAATACATGCATCTAGCCCACTAGTCATGTCAATCAAAATTTATAATTAACTACCTGAGACACTAAGAAATGAAAAAAAGATACATATATTTACAAACAAACTAAAAAAACTTCTTATACGTAAATGTTATTATAGCGTTAATAAGTACCTAGAAGATAAAAATATAGTTTAATTTCATAATTATTAATCCCTAAATATTCTAAATTAAATAAATAAATTTTTTTTATTCTATATAATTAATACTAACCTGAAATGTAAAATTTTATGTACTATTTTATTACTATTAATTATGTAATATAAATTTTGTAATGCCTTCTTTTGCTGTGCCCTAGCAGGGTCCATAATATTGTACCTAGCTTTAAGCCTCTTAAACATCTATCGTAACATTATGGAATGCAAATAAAAATATGAATATGAATACAAGATATTTAGATCATGTTGAAACACGAACTTATATTGCATATTTAATTTAAGCTTTAGTCACAACAATACTAATAGAAATCGCGTTGAATAATGTAAATATCGAAGAAATATATTCAAAAAATTAAATTTATAAATTGTATTAATTTTTGACACTAAAAGTGTTTAATGACAATTAAAATTATTAAATTTAATTAATTTAATAATTCCTCCATCTAAGTCTCGGAAATCTAAAATTTTAGATGTTTATAAATATGAACAAGACTTAAAAGTTTGTTTGCCAAAGAACTTTCACTTCTGATATGTGTACTTTGTACGCACGCACTTTTGATTTTCAACAACAAGTCTTTCCTCCAACTGTTGTTCAATATGGAGTAGAGATTTTTGGCCCATAGGGTTCAAGTGCCCTAGCGCTAATTAAAGATTTAAGTTGGTGCCTGCCAGACAGTTCTGGTGACTCCAGAGCTGGTGCTTTATTTCGTGGAAATGTAGCAGTAAAAGTACGCTGCTAAAGGGTAAACTTTTAACTTTACTTTTAATATAATTAGTATCTCAAATATAACAATTAACTTGGTAAAATTATCTTTTATTTTTATTATTGAGTAAAGACCTGAAATATACTTAGATATTTTATGATTCAAACACTGGTAGGTTTCTTAATATATACATAGATGGTTTTATCATTGGGTATTGCTCGGGCCTGGTTTCCATAGATTTATTTCTAAATCGCCCCGAACTACAGACGCGACCGGCAAATGCTAGTTAGAATGTTAAGAAATTCTTTCATACGTCTAATTATTACAGGGCGGACAGACTGCGATGGCTCCATATTCATTACATGACAAGAATGAATGGATTGTGGTAGGATTTTAATCTACCCATGTAGCCCAGCTTTGAATCGATATTTTTTAAGTAATTTCTGATGCTATGTATATTTAGTAGGAGCCGAAATTTAAAAAATAATTTTCAATTTCAATTGTATAAACCTGTATATATATACATTCATCTAATCTTTGATGACTTTGTCGTTAGTTAATCAATTTATAATAATAGAACCTCTTTGGTGGTTCGTTCGTGGTGGATCACTCATGATTAAATTTTCATTAATAATAAAACGGATATACTTAAACAGATTTATTTAATTACAATATTGTATTTTCTTGCTGACAAAATTCTCAATATTAGAGCTCTACCATTTTAGTATCTTTAGGGGTCTTAGCACGTCTGCAAGTATTTTTAGCTTTCTATTTAACGTCATGATATTTCAACGTTAATATAAAACACTTAAAGTTTTATTTAGATGGCGTAGGCCGACCAGTTTTTCAAAATAATCTTTTATTATTTACGAGACATGATTCATGAAACCGATTCCAAATTCCATGAATTTGGGCTTTGAATTGCATCCACCTCCAGATTTGGGTACCGGCTTCTTTTTACTGTTCTCACACTACAAGAGAATGCACGCTGGACAGAAGTTTTGCGCTGATGAAGAGATAATCGCCATTGTTGTAGCCTAAAGACAAATCGTACTATAAAAATGGTATCGAAAATTGACAGAGTGCACGCTCGAACGGCGAAGGAAAACATCGTGGGGAAACCGACTGGCCTTAGAGCCAATGTCGATAGGGTGTGTTAAGCACAGAAGGCTGATCACCTACTTGCCTATTAGATTGACAAATGATCATGAAACGTTAGTGGGTGTTTTATATATAATGTTATTCATTTTTATCTATTTAGATTTAAGATATGTATAAATTTGGCTGTGATCATATAGTCTGGAAAACCACCATTTAAATTACTAATAACAATAAAATACAAGGTGGCAAATGGGCAATTCCCACCTCGACACGTCCGCCGTTCTACGACTGAGCGTTTTTCAAGGCAATTTTTGCCGCGCACCACCGCTATATGGATCCAGCTGCCCACTGAAGTACTTCCGAACCCATTCGACTTAGGGTCCTTTAAGAGAAGAGCGTACCAGTTCTTAAAAGGCCGGCAACGCATTCGCGAGCCCTCTGGCATTGAAAGTCTCAATGGGCACTGTGTCCACTGTGTGTATCACGTAACATCAGATGAGCATCTAGCCCGTTTGCCCTATTCTATAATAATAATAATAAAAATGGGGATTCTCCACTGCGATAGCTAGTGATAAACGTGGTAGTTTCTTTTACTTTTGCTCTCTCATATTTCATGGGGTGGATGGGAGTGGGAAAGGTTACCAATGGGAAGGATAGAAGAGAGATAGGATGAGGATGATCATAAAACAATATGTCTATCTCTAATACATAAGCAAAATTTGCAAAATGCTAAAATCCCTGACGATTAGAACCTTAATCTCACTTTTAATTCTAAAACTTTAATTTCAAAGTGTACGAAGAGAAATATCTAATTATTAGTTTAAAAGGGACATATGAGAAAAGTTTTATAATATCACTGTTGTGAATGTGATAAGGATTATAAAAAATAATCAAACTTTGTGTTGTATTAAATGGCTTTATTAAATTTCTCCGTAACACATTAATATTAATTTAATGAGAAAAGTTGGGCGTCTTGAAAATGAATTTATTTTTTGTAGAATTCTCAGATTATTTAAATAATATAGCCTATGTTACTTAGCAGCAGTTAGGCGTGCGAATCTCTAGGTTCGTGCGTTATGAGCTTGACTTTACAGGTACCGGCAAACATCTTGAACAACTGTCCTTGCCGAGTTCAGAAGCGATTTTTAGGTATCACAGGGAGGGGGGGCGGTGGTGCGGTTTGTGTCACGCGCTGTGTACGATGCACAAACTTTCCCCCACTCCCTTGTTTAATGTTTAAGAATTTTGCCGGTATATGTACCAATCTCCTTTGGTGAAGGTAACATATCTTGAGAAATCTGACATGGCACAAATCGCAGGCATGTATCAGGAAACGAAGGCTGGTTACTTATTTAATGAGTTTCTTCGATAAACCTGTTTCAATATAAGACTATGGAAGTCCTTTATAGAACAAGGGTTAACTACCACCTTAACACCTGCAAACCGTGAAAAAATGTTTTGTTTAAAAATTTGTTCAATACTAAAACAAATAAAGTGTATTTAGTAATAACTTAATACTCTTTTACTTAATTAGAATAAAAATTAACCTGTATTTGGAGAATAGTCGTTAATAAAAGGATTAGTTTATATTATCTCCTCCGACCTGCTCCAATTAAGAATTATTATTAGTCATAAAGTTTATTACGGTGCGTACTTGGGAGAATTTTAACAGCTCAAAGTTATTATATGCCTTTAGATAATTTCTAACTGACAGGTCGTCAAAGACAATTCACCTCCGACCTTTGAACTTTCTCCTTAGGAAACCGAAATTGACCGCGCGTCTTGTTAGATTGTCATTTGTCAATAGTTTCCCTTTTTACGTTTTTGTTTGTTTTTACTTTATTATTCGCTTTACATACGGCCGTCTCCGACTGCCCTAGTAAGTTAACTGTTCTTATTGCACTGTCTAGCTGGTTACGAAGTGTAAAATAAATATAAAAAAGTATGACTTCAAATCAATTGTAAATTTTAGAGAATGGAAACAATTATGTCAGATACTCAACAGTATATTACAATTAGAATTTTAAATAAGTAGTTACAGGCACCTACCGACTACTGACTATGATATAAGTGAAAATCAAAAGCATTGTTTCATTATAAAAATATTTAAGTATTTCTTACCGATTTTAATGTTATGAATATAATAAAAAGACCAATGACTCTTTTTAGATCTGGGCCTCGGATTTCTACATCTATTTCGTGACGTTTTTTCTAATAAACAAGGCAGCCTACGTCTGACACACGCCCTCGGTTTTTGAGTCTACGGCATACCAGTTTCCACGCGACGTTTTTCTTCGCGGTACGAGCGAGTGTTTAATGCGCTTATAGACTGATAGTCCATAGCGTAGATCGAACCTACGACCTGGGCTAACAATGCTATTGCAATTTACTACACATAGTCCCTAATAATTGTTGAGGTTTATTAATATATACAATCAGTCTTCAGGTATTATTACACTTCGCAAACATGTGTGATCAACAAATAATATCAATCAAAATGCATGAGATTGTCATTCGGCTCGAATCCACTGGGTGTTTAGTGGAACCATGGAACATAATTTTTTTTCTAAATTAAAAATATATATCAGAATATTACAAAGGTAAATTCTATTGTACATAAAAGTTTAATTAACTCAAATGTTTATTAAAGAACTGTCCATTAGTTGTTTATTATATAAATTACTAGCGGTCTGACGTTGTCCTGTCTTAACTATGAATATTGATTTCGGATTGGTATAATTAACTAAAAATACTTTATGATATACAACATTCTTTGTTTTCTGGCCAGTATATAAATAGTTTTGTTGGTATTCCAACATGGGAACAGGCGACATATAACTGGCCATGTGAAAAACATGGATTTTCAAGATTATTGTCACAAACAATTATCGACTGTAATTATTTTATTTAAAGGATTTTTTTTAAACGATATTATATTTTTCTTACATCCTCTTTGACGATATTAGCCATAAGGTTTCATGAATAAAATTTGAATTGAAAAATTCTATGCACTGAAAAAATAATTTTCAAACGTAACAAAAGTCTTGATTACTTAATATGGTGGCTAAGTATTCAAAAAAATTCTAATTTTTCGCGCAAATTTTTATTCTTTCATAAGAACCTTCTCCTGACAATAACAAACACAAAAGAATTAGTGAAATCGGTCCAGCCGTCCTCGCGTGATTTCGTGACCAAGGTAAATAGGGATTCCTTTTTATATATATATAGATCGTATATAGTTTAAAAGATTTAGAAATCAATATGAAATTAACGAAAACTCTTATTGAAAAGAATAGAGGAAATAATTTGTGTATATTATATTGATCAATTATCGTCAAGTTCACCTAGAACAGCCTTTCGTAACTGACATTACGCTTTTGGATTAAGTCATGCACACATGCACAATATTTTTCTTAACCATACGAAAATCTGTTAGTCGGTTACACCGCATGAATACGAGCATATTTGCTCAAACACATGACGTTACTTGAATTTTATCTAAAACTAAGAAAAATACTATCACTGTAATTTTCCAAATAAAGCCTCGATTTACGAGTCGTTAATTTCACGATCGATCGACATAACGACTATCTATAAAATCAAATAAAACTCGACCATTAAAAAGTTTGAAGAATCTCATTATTTGGAATTTTTCATAAACTCTAGACTTAGGTCTTGCTCGACCTCCTCGAGAAGGGGAAAGGTTTTTATATAATTTTAACTGGAAATGTATTACGTTTATATATTTATTTGTGAATTTAGTCACAATTTGGGAGAGGCATTACAGCGAGTGATAGACGTGATTACTTATAATAATTATAGTGCATAAGTGAACTATTTTTATGTTATCATTTATTTTAACATTTTCGTCAAGTTGTTTTGAGATTTATTTTTTCGCTAAAATGCCTTAAAAAAAACAAAAACGGTTACGAAAACGAAAAAATACGTAACCTTTTTCTTAGCTCTTCAATAATGAATAACAACTAGGAACTTATTAAAAAAAACTATAAATAAATCTCTATAAAAATATTATTAATCAATTTGATGACGAGTTGCAATTTGGACTGTTATTAATAAATATATCGGCACTGTTATAGTCGCCGTTAAAAAGTTTTCCAATATTACGAACGGAGCTATGGATTTTGCTGTGTTACAAGAAATTAACTATTTCTAACTAACTATAAGGACAAAGGATGCTTGCGGTTTGATCTCTGTTTATAGGCTACGTCAGTTTTCACTGCTAATACATAAAGAATCATTTTATAATTTGCTTAATATTTTCTAACTTCTATTAGATACCAACAAATGAATGCCTCAATTTAAAGTTGCTCGTGGGGTCGTCATTGACAAAATAAAAAAGTGCGTGCGTACAAAGTGCACATGTCAGAAGTGAAACTTCTTTGTAAATTAATTATTACTAAGATAAAAGCCCCAATATATGATCATGTACCGATATATGATTACTCCATGTCAATGACGCACTTTAGTGTGCAGTTTACGCACTGTAGACGTGCTAATGATATATAAATAAATAAAACATCTGCGTTGCACAAGAGGTAATGCGACAGAATTGCCATCTAAAGTTCTAATATGTAACAGTTGTAACTACTAAACGAATAAATCAACCAATTTCGTGTGTTTATCTTTTCTCGATCTCCCATATTGTCTCTCTCGATCTTTCTCATGCTCTCTCTCTTGCTTGGTAACTACTATCGCTCCATGGCTATTTCCTGCATGCTACGTTCGCCCTTTCTTACTATGTCTCAATCGGTCTCAATCGCTCTTTCCCTTTTCTTCGACAAAAACGTTGCACATCTTCGTGACGCTATTAATATTATTGCGTTTCACTCCAAAAGTTCCTTAAATGTTTTATTTAGCATTGTGATGGAATGGACATTCTCACTGTATTATCTTCAGGCTTATTACATTTCGTTGCACGGGTGTATCGGGATTCTAAGAAATTGTTGTGTTCCCAATAAGGAAAACACGAACAATTTTATGGAATAAGAACCCGTACTGAAGTGAATTCCCAGTTCTCAAGTGCGTATCTCAGGTTATTTAACAGAGAGGGGTCGAGTATGTATTTTATTATGAGTTTAGTCTTGAATTTTTAAATAGACGTGTACTAGATTATTTTAAGGCAACACCCGACCCATCTTCTATATACATACGGCTTCTACAACAATACCATAGGTGACAAGTATTTTCGCCAATTAAATAATAAAAGGGACCATCTTTTTATCAACCTTGCGGGGATTAGCTTTGTATATAAAACTTTGTGTTTTAGTAGAAAATATGATTACAATAGCTATGTAGTCGCGAGGCACGTTAGTAAATTGTTAAAGTTTTTACTGTACATAGAGATTGCTTGTTTGGATATTGATGAGTTTTCGTTAAAACGAAAAAGTTCAATTACGATTTCCCGTTGTAAAATGCCTCAAATTAATATTGATTTTAAAATTATTTGACTTATTAACGAAAGTTTACGAAGTAACGTAAACAATTTTAATTGAATTCAAGTTTAATGCTAACTGTAAATAGCACACGAGCAACCGGCAGGAGTGTCACCAGATGTTAAGTGATACCTGATCTTATGAATTGGTACACTCTTCTCTTGAAGGACCCTAAGTCGAATTGGTTCAGAAATACTTCGGGGGGTAACCGTATGGTTGAGTGAACGACTCATTAGTCATTATTTTTTTGGTCATATTTAATTAATTTTATAAGAAAAAACATCGTATCTTTGTAATTAGATTCTCAAATTGTTTATCTATTATCGGATTGCCCGTCTTATTTATGATATGCTCTAGTCCAAACAGTTCAAACAATTTATATGACTCAAAACTTAAAAAGAGTGGCTGAAAGTTTCTTGCCAGTTCTGCTTGCCCGCTCTACGCCCTTGACTTGCGAACTGGTAGCAAATGTAAATTTACAATTAATTTAACTTCTCTTCTGACGTGTACTTTTTTTCCTACATGAATAAAGTTATTCGAGTTTGATAACATTTTTTTATTTTATTCTTCAAACATTTATATCTTTATGATATTAGTAGGGATAGCAGTATATAAAAATATTACACTTTTAGTTTGAATTATAGATAAGCACAAAAAATCCCTTTCGAAGGCGTATTTACTTAACGTATAAAACAAAATTGGTGACATTTATTCACTAAACACACTTCATCCTTTATAAATATATTAAAAACCTTTTTGGCTTAAGAAGAGAATATTTATATGTACTTGAATAATGGATAAAAACGTTTTTTTCGTAGTACATGGCAGGTATGATACCACCATGATGTCCATGGACACATACTGTCAGAAGGCTCGCATTCGTTGCAGGACTTTCAGCAATTTGTTGGTCTTATCTTATTAGTTTACAAATAATATTTTGTACGATATTAATACACCATTTAATTAACGTAGACTGATATTCTTGTTATGTAACGCAAATGGGCAGGAGGCTCACCTGATGTTAAGTGAAACCGACGCCCATGGATACTCACATTGCTATAAGGCAAGTGAGTAGTAGTCGCAAGTGCGTTGTCGACCTTTCAAGAATTGGTACGCTTTCTTGAAAGGTGGTAGTTATACTTCTAATAACCTAACATGTCCTGCACGCTTCAAGCTAAAGGACTCTTCTCTTCTATAAAGTTGTGTTTGTGATGTTATGAAAAGACTGCAATTCTACAATTCTAATGTGGCTTCAAGAGACATCAAACCATTAAGTTATATGTTTCACGTATTCGAAAAGATTTCAACATGTTTTAGAATATTATCTATGGCTAATGTAGGCCACATTGGCTTACTTCTGTTTATACTGGTGCCATGCAGGTGAACCAGGGTATATAGGGAAGCGGTAGTAAGAACGCGACATACTTATACAAATTCTTTAGATATAACGGAATGGAATAATCGGCCCATAAGTCAGTCATGCTAACCACAAGAATAAATGCTATGTTAAAGTAAGTAATCTTTAATATTTAACATACAATAGTACAACAAATTGTAATTGTAATTGTGCAATATGTAATTGTCAAATACAAAAAAAATCTTTAAATAATAAATTGGCTATATCATACTCGTGATCAGGTGCTGGTGTGGTGACTGGTCGTACTTGAATTCGTGTATGCGGTGATATTAGTTATTTCGACTATGTATTTGCGCGTTGTTCCCACGAGAATGTAAGTGCGTGATCCTATTTCACTATGGTTCGTGCTGATAGAGAACAAATCTTTGTTTTTAACTTATTTTATTATTACTAATTACTTAAGATGTCATGTGGAACATGGTGTACTGGTTGCAGCTCCTTACAAGCGTTGAGTAAAACAAAAACTTGGCGATTAAAAAGTGTGGCGGAGAGTTTATTGCCAGTAATTCTCTTCGGTTCTACGCTCTTGATTTGATAACTGGCAGTAAATGTAAAATTAGAAGCATTTCATATACATTTCTGTTTTTGATGTTCATAAGTGTACATAGTGATACCGATATGAATAAATGATTTTGATATTGAATTAAATTAATTAAAAAGCCGCAAAACGATCTACTTCATTATGAGATAACAAACACCGCAATGTCTTTAACATTCAAATTACTAAGTAAAAACCATTCCACTCTTGACATTTCAAAAAGATCAAAGAAGATTTTGATTAAATTGAAACACGAAGTCTCGGAAGTCGTATTTATAAAATGGCAACACTCGACGCTGTGAATAAGTGTGACGAATTACTATGACATTTTCAGTGTAACTTAGTTTGACTTGAGTCCTATTTACAGGAAGTAAATATGAAGAGAAAGAGCAAAATGGGCCAGTATGGAGAACGCTTTTGTCAGGATCGTCGAGATTTGTTTTTGATTTATTCTGTAAGCAAATCACGGATTGTCAAAAACGATTTTAGTAGGTAATAGAAGGTTTGAGTTACGTGATAGAAGAACATTAAGTGTTCAGAGGAGTTGTTTAGATTAATACCTGCAGCTGAGTTTTATCATAGGACTTCAGGGCAGAATACAAAATAGCATCCGTATCACCTCGTTGCTGTCCAATGAACATTGAGATAACTATATCGAAATTAAAAAAAAAACGTCGGCATCTCTTTTGCTATTCAAAGTGACAGTACCAGTTTTGGTACGGTACGTATAAATGAAGAGATTGTTGATATTTAAGGTTACAAATGCTGTTATTAAATAACATATTTAACCAATTGAACTTTTACACAGTAAATAGAAGTAGATACATAAAACTGAGTGACAAAAGTTTTTTGCCAACTTAATTAACTCTGATAAACAAATAATGAAAATATAATAGGTGAACCAACAACAGAGCTGGTGCTGCTTGCAATGCGGCTGTAAAAGCTAAAGCCTGCAAATACAGTCGAGACCCTTGGTCCGTGGGGTCCTAATGCTATAGCATTAGGTTTTTTAGGAAAATATCAAAAAGGTTAGTCGACTTCACAGGAGACCGAAGAGTTGTCAGCTACCTCGGACAAAGAATTAGACTAGCTATTCACAGCTGAACGCTACCAGTATCTTCGGAACCTTGCCTAAAGGAACCCCTTTTAATAATATATTTTAGTTATTTTATTTTAAGGTTAGTTATTGTTTTTTTTTTCATATTACTTGTATTGTAAGAAAAACAATACGTAATAGTAGTTGTATTAATACATGTTATAAATAGGTGCGTTCTTAATGCCTTTGGTGTTATACTCTTCAACACGTATTCTCAATTTAATTATTTGTTACATAATGAACTCACTCAAAACTTATTAAGAAAACAATATTATGCATTTGTAGATAGATATTTGTATGGGAGGAGGCAAATGAACAGATGAAAAATAACAGTGTTTAACGTCGCCCATGTACACCGGTAACACCAGCGTTCGTTAGCGTGTTTAAGGTAGAGGATGATGGCTGGCACACGTTATGCCTGTGAAAAGATGACGCTTCCTGAAACTTGACTGCGAGGTTTCCATTCAGTTGTGAAATTAAATACAAATGAAGAGCGGACCGTATGTCCCTCCTTTCTGGTTTCTTCTCTCTGCCTGCACCCTCTGTCTTCATTGCCGATGAGTAAGGATGTCTACCGATACAAATTTTATGACGTGGAATAAGTGATACCTGTATCTTATATTGCATAATAAACATATTTTATTTTATAGTATTGTCTTTTGCTAACATAGCTTTTGCACATTAAGAAAATACTTTTTAAACGGATTGAAGCTATGGATTATTATGACCGTCACCGTGACCACGCACGCTGTAAAGCACGCGAAACGTCGGAAAAAGTAAAATTTAAAATTATGTAAATAATTATAAGTTTATAATAATAATACATAGCTTCAATCGCCTTAAAAAGTGTTTTCTTAATATTTTATTTTATTTATTTTGACGTAACGCGCTTATTTTATACGTACTAATTTTGAATATGTATATTCTAAATATATGGTTATAGGGATTGTTGTACTTATAATATAAACGTGCACATAAACTCCTTGGAATGTCAAGTCACTCGGCGATCGTCTTTCTATATACGCAATTGAAACTCGCTGGAACGGTGATGGAAAACATCTGTAGGAAACAGGCGTGAACCCAAAATCGGCGGCGTGTGTCAGGCTGAAAGGCAGGGAAAGATATACACACCTGAAGCCAAAACCAATGGCGCGCCACCTATACGCCAAGCCTGTGTTTGTGTTTTATTTGTCATCATGTATAGGGTAGATGATTAATCTTGCTTTCCTGTTTTATTTAAAATCGTATTAAAAATTTTCACGTTATGGTATAAGTTTTCAATAATTTTAATAAGAAATACTAAGGAAAAAAATTGCTCGAATTTGGAAATCTAAATTAGATTTATAAAGAGTTATCTATTTTTCTTCTAATATCATTTGACCCAAATGTAAAACATATTTCATATGCATGTATCAATAATTCTTTGCTAAAATGCATGGTTCATTCTAATTTTTAACGTTTAAAATATTATACTTTAAGCCAATTTTTTTTTTTTTATCCAGACGGTACAACAACTTTTGTAATAATAAAAGCCTGTCAATATTGCTAAAAGCAAATATTTATTTATCACTCACGTAATTCAACACATATTTACATTTCGT
Organism: Pieris brassicae; assembly: GCF_905147105.1. Lineage (NCBI taxonomy): Eukaryota > Metazoa > Arthropoda > Insecta > Lepidoptera > Pieridae > Pieris > Pieris brassicae. The sequence continues at coordinate 13,624,061 of NC_059670.1, read as the reverse complement.
AAATTAAAACATTAATTGGATTGCTCCGAACAACATTTTACCAAACTATACGAAATTGTTTATAAACCCCTATCAACGAATTTTACACCAACTTTTGATGCCAATTAGCTTGGAAACAAGGCTATATTGCATACAACTTTTCAATTTTCTTTAACATCAAAATTAAGAATGGAATTTCCATTCGGCAACAGCTTATAGCTTTTTATAGAACAGGGGGAAAACTGGCTGGAGGCTCATCTGGTTATATGATACCGCCCACGGACGCTCAATACCTCGGCTCGGCTAGGGCTCGCTAGTATGTTGCTGGCCTTTTAAGAATTTGTACACTATTTTGTTGAAGCACCCTAAGTCGAATTGGTTCGGAAATAATTCAGTGGGGATTCAACACATTCATTTGTGGATGATACAGGTGGAATATTGTATTCTGTAAATATATAAAATAGAACAAGTAAGTAATGTAAGAAAAAAACAAAAATATTAACCAATAAATATATAACTGATTCCACTGATAGATTTTAATAAACAATCAGACGAAAATTTGAAGACGTTTTTTGAAAACAAAGGAATAGAGAAAGTTAATTATTAACTACTTATTATATAATAGATAAATGTAATACGAGCAAGAACTTATAAAATATATTTATGGCTTAATATAAGTTATCTACAATAATTTATAATTTTATATTGTAATTATGATAGATCACATATATATGACATGTAAAAAAACTATATAAAATTATCCTACAGCTAACAGAAATTAATTTAACTAAAAACAATAACTAAACTTAAAATATAGTATCTAATATATATATAATTAAAAGTCCCTTTAGGCAGGAAGATACTGGCAGCGTTCCCCCTTTGAATATCTAGACTAATTCCTTGTCCGCTGTAGGTAGCTATCAGCTCTTAAAATCCTTATAGCGCTAGGACATGGACCAAAGGTCTCGACACCGAATCATATTCGCAGCCTAGATCCCTGTATCCCTCACTCAGCCGCATCACAAGCCACACCAGCTCTGTTGTTGGTTCCATGTAGATGGGAAGAGGCCAGCGTGTCTAAACAGGTAGCATCCCATACCAGCACTCGGCCCAAAAACTAAACTTCTACTTAAAAACTATATGATCAGCATAAACCGCAATAAGAGAGACTGAAGATATGGATAATTGTATAGATACGATATAATACATTGTTCAGATCACACGGTTATTTATTATGTACAGTTTGTCCTTCGACAAAAGCCTCCTCTATTTTTTTCCAATCGTGGCTTTCGGTTCGAATCAGCATTGGACCTTTGTTGTAACGTCTTCCCAACTTCTTAACTGCCTGCTACTCTTTCGTTTCTCACAGCGTTACAATTCTATTTAATTTAGCTTCTTTTCTCTGATCATAATATATTTAATATATCAATCAATAAAATTAATAGAATATTGATATATTTAAAAACTTGTAACATTTCTGCTTGTTCCATAAAAAAATATTCTGTATGAGTATTCATAAGATATTTTCGTAATAAAATGGAGTCTTGGATAATGACATCATTACGAAAAACGTTTGGAAAATTTGATATTGTTCACGTTTTCATAATATTTATTAGGATATTTATGTCCACATAATGGTAGAAAGATGCTTGTTTATATTTTGTGTAATTAAAGAACAACATTATCTTGTGGTTAAAGTTTCCGTAAAAATTTCAGCATTTTGAGTCATATGAACTATATACGGAGTAATTGGTATAATAATTTTTAAATACATGTCCATTTTGCATCATATAGATACTTAAAACACCCAAAGTGAGTCGTGGAAACTAGAAACTAGAAAACGAGATCGCGCGCTACTGCTTGCCAATAGGGCAATTGCAGCTCTCGTACATATTTTATCTAACCAGGCTGGTCTATCTTTTCAATCTAATATATAATTCTTAATATCGATTCTAGTGTAGATCGCCTTGGGTCCTCCTAAATCATCAGAGTAGAGGAGAACCTCCTGCAGCTGAAATCCAGCAATTGGCGGGAGGCAGCACTGGACAGAGAGCGCTGGATATTCTCAGTATCAGCCCAAGATATTTTTGGGTCACAGAGACATCGGAGTAATTAAAAAAATGTGAAGCAACTTTCTGTTAAAAAACTAGTTCTGAGATGACAAACAACTATAAAACCTTCCCAAGAGAAACATTTTGCTTAATTTACTCTTGTCAAAGTCAACGTGAAGTTTCAGGCTTAGACCATAATTTATTTAAGCTTAGACATCATAAAAACTTTACTCTAAAAGCAGGTTTATTTAATATTAAATTACAGACTAAAAATAACATTTCAGTTATATGTAGAATTAGCTTTGCCGTTAAACTCTACAAATATAGCCATTATTTACCGTTAATAACAAATCTTAGAAAAACGATTAATATTTATTTTGTAGGTAATCAAACTGTCTTCTGACATATACCTGCCTATTTTTACCATTCTGTTCTATTCAAGATTAGCCTGCTCCAAATTACTGCGTAAATTATATAATTCAATGGAGATATTAAAAAAAATTACATCTAAAAAGCTGATGTCAACAAGCAGCCTAAAGATCCATTTATTATACTTGGGAATACCAAAAACTATACAATCGACAATTAAAAAAACAATCAAATAAAAAGTAAAAGAGTTAAAGCGAAATGTAGGTTAAGAAATTGAAATGATATCGTTCGTAAAATGCAATACTGGAAAGGGTCTTAAATGCACTCACAATGCGCCAGAGAATTGCATTGAAGATGCCTCGAGCGACCACGGCGTATTTGAGACTTATGCTGACGTATAATGAATTCTTGAACTTATTATGCTGATGGTTTATACGCAGATTTAAGAGGTTCATCGTTTTTAGAGAGTTTGTATATATCGGAAATAATTTGTTAGTGACACATTTGATATATATTCTAGAACGCATTTTATACTTTTATGTATTATTCGATATTATTTTATTTATTTAAAAAAAGAACAATCCTGTCCTAACAGGTGACCCTAAATCGACAACAATAACCAATTAAAAAAATTTACACGCGAAAATAGAAATTAATTAGGAAAAACAAAATTACTTTATTCGAAAAATTAATTATCTACTACAAATAATATAACTTTTGTCAGTTCACTTAACGTTCTTTAATTTAAAGTTCTTTCGATAACGATTTTTAAATTATTAACTTCTCATATCCTAGTACTAAAATAAGAAAGATGTGTGAACAATATATTTAAATTATTAACACTATTAACGAGAATGTAAGTTCGTGCTCCTATTTCACCATGCCTACTGCTGATAGAGAAAATATTTATTAACTATTAATTACTTAAGATGTCACGTGGAATATGGTATAATGGTTGCAGCTCCTTACAAAAAATTTGTAAAACAAAAAACTTGAAGATTAAAAAGCGTGGCGGAGAGTTTCTTACCAGTTCTTCTCGTCCGTTCTACGCCCTTGATTCGAGAACTGGCAGTAAATGTAAAATTAGAAGCATTTAATGTATATTTCTTTTTTTGACGTTCATAAGTGAACATTGAGTTACCTATATGAATAAATGATTTTTGACTTTGACTTTGACCTACACCATAATAATAATTAAATTATGTAAAAAGAACACTGTAACATTTGGTCCCTGTGGTACCTGCAATGCTGGCATTTCGAAGTAAAGAAGAAAATAATTATAAATAAATATGAAGATATATACATTTTATATTAGGGTAAAGGGAGTCAAAGTATCCTCTCACACAAAATTACGCATGTACTATCAAATAGAAAATGATTTTTCCAATTAAATCACTCTCATGCAGCCATGAAGTGTATCAATCAAGCCGCTTGGGAATAAAAACGTTGAAAAAACATTGGATCCACCGCAAAAGTCTGCCTCCGTCAATCCAACCAAATAAAGTAATAGTTTGGGATACACTGAAATGGCTGGACGCCAGTTTTTATGTACACTCGTGAGACAAAACGTTTAAATTATGTTTCTGTTTCAAACTGAGAATACAGTTTTAAAGAAAAGCTTTCTTGTATGATATTCTTACTAGCTTCTTAATTTAGCTTTAGTATGAAGCAAGTCAAGGTCACCACTATATTGTTTTTCAAATGACTTGTGCTTTTGGCTGTACTTTAGCGTAGTTTACGTCAGTCAAGCTCGACTATAAGGTATTGCGTTGAATGTTAGAACTAGGTCGATTAGCTTCACGTCTATTTAAGGCAATGATCGTGGCTAAATCACTTCTGAATAGAATTGTAGTTTTAGTATTATCGTAAATCATTGTTATTTGTACACTTAAATATAGCGCTTAAATGTATGTAGCGCTGATATAAATCGCACTTTTTTGATATAAAGTTTAATTTCAGTATTAGTAGATAATTGTATATAATATGTATTTTTCATCTGCCTCCAACCATTGTTCCCGGCGTTTGGCTGAATCACTCATCAAATAGCGTGAGCTAGGCGAATGAACTGACTTGTATTTTATTTATTACGATTATTTTCGAAGACCAAGACACTTTTTGGATTGCTATCGTAACTGGCAGAGTGGACACCTCTAGGCCGATCCCCTAGTAGCTGAACCGATCAAGTCAAGGTCCTTACAGGTCTTACCATCACCCAGAAGCAGATGCTTCATGATGACAGCGGAGAGTGGAGGAATTTGTGACGACTAAAGAAGAATTATGTATATGACTTTATTGTATGAAATGTTTAAATTGTGAAAGGAAGTATTAGTTTCATTTTTACCACCATCACGTTATAAAGAAAAATGTGCTCACGTACGTGACCATCCCTACTGCACTCGGAACTTCGATCTTAAACAAGCGTCTAAAAGTTTTTATTACAACAGTTGTTGAAATTCCTAATGAGATAGCTCCGTACTTTCTGACCCAATTTCATAATCCAAAGACTCATTACTTTACTCTTTTATTTAAGAGCCGAATTCTTTGTTGTAATTCTATAGGGGACATTTTTGTTTATAAAGAAAATTTTAAATATTCTTTTACCTATCAAGCCTGAGACCACTAAAGTATTTATTAGGCATAGATATCTGTACAATAACTAAAGTATATAACTACTAAATGTGCCACGTATTTGAAACTAAACGGAAACAAGCACATCCTCGTTTGAATAAAATACGTGTAGTACACAGATTGTATGGCAAGTTGATACCTTCGACTAACTGAAATTATCGTATATACAAATTTGAAGAAACTTTCTAATAGTTCATACCTCACACATGTGACCGAAATGGAAAAGTCTGTTGCGTAAGTCCCATCTTCCGTCTATATACTTCTGGTGTACTTCCATATATTCCATGACATTTTACCATTCAATATTAGAGGATTGCGGAGTCAAACCTTATGAGCTTAAACGTCACGATGTCTTTACGAAGCAGACATGAGGCCTTTAAATTAAATATTAAAAAGTTAAAACTCGTAATATACTTTACCGGATTACAATACGATTTAAAAATTCTAAAATCTATAACTTGTAGGAAGGTTATTACACCACAGTATGATAACAATAAAGAATTTCATAACGTACAATGATGTCATAATGTTTGCTCCCTCTGACAGATATTATTAGTTCGTCAAATTTGCACCAGATGGCGTTATCATCAACTATGTATTCAAAATAATATATATTTCGGTAAAGGAATTCAAATTTTAACTGTAGAAATGACATGCACTGTACTGTGTGAGTACTTCATCTCCAATTGCTAATGGCATTCAAAATTTATAAACGAAATAAAAAAATATCATTTATTCGTATTCGCTAACATTTACTACCAGTTCCGTAACAAAGATCGAAAAGAACGAGATGATTTAACCAGAAACTTTCCGCTAAACTTTTTAATTGTCAATTGTATTTACCAAGATTCTTGTAAGGAGCTGCAACGATCACATATAAGAATATATGCATAGAATCCATATTAACTTATTTTCCAGGGTACATAAAATGTTTGTCTCTACGTAGATATTTAAAATTTATAACCTACTTTACAACAATAAGCCGATATATTTCCCTCCTCGTGTTACAAAGCCACTTTTAACTTGTGCTTTAAGCTTCTTAACACCCAGGTACGCGGGTCCATGATAATTTTGAAGACACTTTCAGTTTGCAGCATTTACAATTCATTCTTTTATTATTCATATCAACAAACCAATAATTTAAACAATAAACTAAAGAAAAGTTCACATCGAATTCATAATGTTTTTAGTTAGTGATGTTGTATGTATTATAATTAAATAAATTAATATTGCAATAATTCGAAGCAGAAGTTTTACAATGCGATCTAATTGCGGATAAAATATAAGAAAAAAACACGGTTTCTTCGGGTAATTTTGTCACTTTTACTTAGTCATACGTTTTTGCTTGTTTATTTTGTCTGACTGACACGGAGGCTGGTCCTCCAGGTTGCAGCCTATCTCGGCCTAGTGTTATTAATTATATATTACCCTACAGTGGACTGGAGGGTAACTCTCATTTTAAAGACTTAATTTATTAACGCGAAACACATATTAAACCCAAAAATTCCATAGAAACCTTTACACACACATATACACTTATTAACTATTCTGATATCCAGATTTAATTTACTAAAAACCATCGCAGTCAAATTTACTTAAATTATAGGAAATAAAATTAGTTCTTATAATTTAATCTTCATCCGAGCTTTGTGAATTTAAAATTAACTTTTCGTAAAAATTTAAGGTATTATTTTAACTATTGGCATATGAGCGATGTGTCAATTATTGAATTGGCCATTTGGCCTTGGCCAAGGGCCTTGTTTGGCCTTTTATTAAATAATTTGTGTAAAAATAACAATATTTGAGAACTTATTAATGAATAATGCTCCGATTATATAACGATATTTAAAACTAACAATTATTATATTGATTACTGGCCAAATTAGGTATAAATACAAGCATTTGAAATAAATGGCCATATGTACAAGTTAATATGTACTTTATAAAAATAAATTATAAGCTTAATTCCAATCAGAGTAACCTAGTGACTTCAGTGTGTGAGTCTCATCCCTGTGGTCGTAGGTTCGATCCGCGGCTGTGCACCGATGGTATTTTACATTCGCTCGAACGGTGAAGGAACACATCGTGAGGAAACCGACATGTCTTAGCCCCTAAAAGTTGAATTGGCGTATGAAGCACAGTAAGCTGATCACCTAATTGTCTATTACATTGAAAAAAATGATTATGAAATAGATTCATAAATCTGAGGCCCAAACCTAGAGGTTGTAATGCTACTGATTTTATATACAGCTTAGATTTGTTATATACATTTTTTTTCTTGTTATCCTAATATCCTAGCTGCCTTCAGTAACGGTCGGAACCCCTGCGCGGGCGAAAGCTTCCTCCAGCTTTTTCCAAACATCTCTCCATGGTTCTTTTTCTCCATTCGCTTCCTGATAATGCCTATATTTTTTCAATGCATTATCAGACCTTCACCTTGGTCCTTTTCATATAGTTTTCTTTAAAACCCACCTTTTATTTGTGCATCTTGCTATATACTAAATTTTATAAACTCCGTTTTCCGTCTTCAAAAGATCAATACATAAGTGTAACTTAGTTTGTCCCAGTAATGTGCCTTGATAGCATACTTAAAGTTCAAAAGAAGCTTTAATCAAACTTTTCCCCAGTAATAAATTTCCATTAATTTTTCCGTTTATTTTCCTCTTTGTGTCGTTTATAAGTTTGCTGGTGTTAATATTAATAGCCTAGTTTGAATATAATTCAGGTCAAATATGGGTTAAGAATGTCTATTAGAATTTTATAACTTCTGATGATAAAAGAAAACAATTTTTATCCGGATTAAAACTATTTGTATTATTATAAACTTATAATTGAAAAAGACTTAGTGAACAGAACATGTCACCAGATTATGTAGATATTGTTAAACACTGTCTCACATCAGGATACTTAATGTGGAAAGATGAGTTGTATGTGCAGGTTGATGGAGTAGCCATGGGTTCTCCAGTGTCACCTATAGTCGCTGACATCTTCATGGAGACTTTGAGGAGAGAGCTCTGGACAATGCCCCGGTTAAACCTCGACTGTCCAAGAGATATGTCGATGACACATTTGTAGTACTCCCCAATGACAAAATATCTGCATTTCTAGCACATTTAAATTCAATACACAACAACATTAAATTTACTGTTGAACAAGAGAACAACAACTGTCTGCCCTTTTTGGATATTTTAATTATACGCAAAGCAGATGGCACACTAGGTCGCACAATACACAGAAAGGCAACCCACACAGATAGGTACCTCAATGGTGAATCCCACTACCACCCTTCACAACTGCTTTATGTCGGTAAATGTTTATTCCAGAGAGCCCAACGTCTTTGTGGTGCTGCCTACCTCGAGCAGGAACTACAGCATGTAAAACAGGTGCTACACCGAAAGAAGCTGCGCATCCCCCGGCTGCATCACAGAAACAAAAACAAGACACAAACAGTTCCCCGCCAGCCAGCCTACCTGCCATATGTAAAGGGCAAGTTACAAATAGAATTAGCCGGATCCTAAAACGAGCTTCTATTAATACAATTTTCAAGCCGCACAAGAAGATTCAGCAATTCCTAAGACCAATCAAAAGTAACACCCCGTTGCAAGATGCAGGTATATACAAACTGGATTGCGACTGTGCCCTGTCTTACACAGGGCAAACTAAACGCAACATGTCCAGCAGACTCAAATAATACATTGCGGATATAAGACATAGACGACACACAAAATCAGCAGTCTGTGAACACACACTAATCACTACATACGCTTTGACCAACCGAAAGTACTTGCGAAAGAAAAAGGATTCTTCCCAAGATTGGTACCCGAAGCTATTGAACTAAGAAAACACCCGAATTTCAACAGAGAAGACAAGAAAATTATCAAACACCTGGGTTCCAATAACATCCAAATTAAAACCCCAAGACAAACAATCCGCGAAAATAGAGGACACCGTGAGTCATTTCTGCAAAACCCGTCATCTTTTACTCGATACCAACTCCGGGGAAATAAATACAGATAACACAACTTTCTCTACAGCTGTGATACGTTTGACATTCAACACCTATTGTCTTCAGTCACCGTGACCACGCACGCTGTAAAGCACGCGAAACGTCGGAAAATTAAAATTATGTAAAATAATTATAAGTTTATAATAATACAAATAGCTTTAATCCGGTTAAAAAATTGTTTTCTTTCAATGTGTAAAAGCTATGTTAACCAAAGACAACTTCTGATGTATTAATAAACGTTAAGTCCGAAAAGAGTAAGTCGCTTTCTACCTGCTGATCTGATCTCCATTATATCATAAACTAAGCAATGCAGTTATTAATTAAATTTTAATTCGAGACAAATTAATACGTTTATTGTTTATAATAATAATGTCTAGAATTTCAAAGATCTGTAAAAATAATAAATGGCTACCAATATAAGAGTCTTTCCTCCAACTTCGATTTTGTTCCCTTTGGAGTAGAGACTCTTGGCTATGGGGTTCAAGTGCACAGGCGCTTATTAAAAATTTAAGTTGGCGTCTGGTTAATAGTTCCGGTGACCTCAAAGGTGGTGCTTTCCTCGCAAAAAGAATAAGTATTGCAATAAGGCGAGGAAATGCTGCCAGCGTTAAAGGTACACAGAGACCAAACATTTTAAATTTGTTTTAACTTTCGTTTTATAAATATTTTTATTATTACTGTGTAAGTTAAGAAGATTAAATACCATATATTCAAGGAAAATTGACCACAAAGTGTGAGGGGAGCAATGGATATCCTCGTTTATCTGAATAGTCCATCTGGATATAAGAACAAAAAATTGATATACAGGTAGATACTGTTTCTAATCTTGTCTTTGTAAAACAAATAACATATAAAAATATCTCTTCTAAAGGTAGATATACACTGGTGAAGTATACTAATATCGCCTCTATAGTAAGGTCTCTTTTCTATCTTTGAAAACAAGAGGATATCTGCCTATACTCCCTGGGGTTACATATTATTCTTTTTGTTAACTTACGATTGTAACCATACTTTAACAATGGTTATTCAGTGGATAATATAGCGGAAAATCCGTCACAATTAAATGACTTTTAGCAAGCGTTCAATCGCATGTGTTGCCAGCAGTTAAATCCAATTTTGGCAAAGGTATCGAAATTCAACCGCGGTAATGTTTTTATTTTATACATAGTTATATAGAAGTATATAATGGTTTAGTGAAAGCGTGAGTAGAGAGAGCCCTGTTCGGACAAATTAACAAGTAACCAAGATTTCGAATTGTGATTATTTTGATAAATGTAACAAAAAGTGAGAGATTTCTCTATCTGTTTAGTGAGTTAGGTGTATACACTTACATCTAGTATTAGGAACTCTTAAAAAAAACTTGTTTTCTGTGCTTATTGACATATTTGACAGTGCCTAAAACGAAATTGGGAGTAGTGTTGGCCTCAGCATACGACTCTCATACATGACGTCGTAGGTTCGTTTCCTGACTCATCACCAATGGAATTTATTTCTATGTGCGCATTTAACATTCGCTCGAACGGTGAAGAAAACCGGGTTGCTCAAAAAGTTGACCTACTTGCCATTAGATTAACAAATGATCGTGAAACAGATACAGGAATCTGAGGCCCAGAACTAAAAGGGTTGTAGCGCCATTGATTTTTTAAAAATGAAATTGATTTGGCATACGAATTAGAACATACACCTGAAAAACTGAGACCACGACAGCATGCCACAGCCGCGGATATTTTATAGCAGTAGTAGTAGTAGTATAGTATTTTTATTAACACTGAATTATTCGCGCAATTCTATAATCATAATAGTCAAAACAAATATTCATCACAGGTTATTAATTTTGAATAAAAGAGCGCTTGACATCACTCGGTTTTATTAAATCGTAAAACTCCTAAACTAATTAATTGCTGTTGGTACATTAATGCGGGATGCCCGCGTGGAACAGTAAAAAAACCCTTAAAATAGGACAACATTATTACAACCAAAAGACTAAGACCAAAAGTATAAAAATACTAGAATCCAATAATAATACAAAAAGGGTTAACAAAAACAATAATAAAAAAGCTTAAACAAAATGTCAAAATACAAAAGGAATAAGTTGATGAGGCAGGTTAAGCTGTCACCCGAAAGAACTTGCTCCCTTGCTAACTTGACACATTGGACCAGTATGTGAGTCGACTAAAACGTCACCATATTCTAGAGCTAGAAGACCTGCAGTAGCTCTAGGCAGAACATGAGTAGATGCTTCCAATAGGAAGCCACTCCACATGACAGTACCACATAACGGATTTGCTCATAGCCTTAGGGCTGATTGCAAATAACCGCAGAAATAAAATGAGGCAATGACTGCGTCCGAATTTTTTACGCGATATCACAATATTCGTGGAATTACCAAAACCAAACCGCGGTATAGTTTTTAAAATAATTCACAAATATTATTTCAGAAAAGGTAAATTTGAAGTATTATATTTACTTAACTTGCAGCTGTTGTTGTGTTAAGGAAAGGGAAGGTAACCCTCAGGGATTATGGGGTTAAAGAGCTCTAGTATCCATCTGAAAATGGCTTAATAGGCAATAGAGCAGTAATAACGGTCCAATTTAAACTTTTTAACTGTGTTAGCAGACGGTCTATCGCTACACGACAAGTATATGTAACTTTATATTATATGTTTTTTCATGTTCAAGCGAACAGCTGACTTTATTTAAGACAGTATGATACCTAGTGTTGGCCTAGTGGTTTCAGCGTTCTTGGGGAGAATTCCTGGCGAACCCCGAGAGCACATTTAAGCCTATCTTAAGGGCTGGCGAAGGGCTAAGGTGTTTTTAGTGGGTAGGGTCTCGCTACCCATCTGAATGGCAGAGGATCTGAGTGTAGATCCAGCCCCACAGTCCCCACATCAAGCTCAACATCCATGGCGCGGGCCTGCGTAAGCATTTTCACCTCATTTAAAAAATTGGGTTCAGCTTGACTCAGACTCTCATCTTTGAGGTCATAGGTTTAATCTCTTGTGCCAATGGACTTTCTGTCTATGTGCGTAATTAACTTTCACTCGAACGGTGAAGGAAAACATCTTGAGGAGGCTTGCCTTAGACATAGATCACATATCTATATATATATTATATATTATGAAAGAGACACAGATATGCGGCCCAGACCAAGAGAAAGTTGTAGCGCTACTGATTTTATTTTACCACTTTCAAACCTGCAGCCAAACTCACCACAGATGACAATCGTCAATACGCTTATTAGTATATCAGTAGGCTTATTCTGTATTTTGGACACAGATATATACATATGTTAAAGTCTTAAAAATAAATAATAAGTTTTAAAAGAATAGCAACTAATCAGAATGTATTGTAAAGTAAAACTGTTATTCCATCAAATAGTTGTTTATACGTAAAATACATTTTACGATACAAAAGCAAGAAAACAGAACAATATTATGACAAGTGCAATAGAAACGGTCCGATTTTCCAATAGCTTTGATCTTTCGAAATTGGAACAATGTAGAGCCACTGCATGCACGTCAATGCACTTACGTATGTACGATTTAGCAAAGGCAATTTGTGTATGGTTTTAGTAATTTACTACGAACAACAACTGAGCGCTTAACGCAGTTTTTTCTGCCACTGAAACACTACATTAGACTGTTTGTGATTTGATCTCTTTATTAAGCAACAAAAAAACTCGACTTATTAGTCGAGAGTTTTTGATTGCTTTTATTGTATGTATTTGATTATTATTATTTATTGCACATATATGTATGTATGTATATTTCCAATAATATGAAAATTTTATAGATATGGCTAGTGTCAAATACCAAAATTCCGAAATAGCTTACGATTCTTGAAGAAAACTAGTGCGTATAAATAATGATAAAAAAGGTGTGCGTGTACTAGTGTACGTAAATAAATATATAAAGTTTATCAAAAGACTTTTATTATCATTTCATTTTACCTTATTTTGCTAAGATTAATACAGAATTTCATTAATAGTAATAGAATTATTACTATCACTATATGGTTATTTTATATGTTTGTTATTTAATCAACCGTGGTAGGGACAAGAAAAAGATGGCGCGTAACGGAAAAATGGGACATATGTGAAAATTATTTTAATATATCTAGCAGATTTTCCGTTTGGTCATAGTTGAAAGTAAGTAAAAATGTATGAACTATTTGCTTTACTAAATTGTTGTTTGATTAACTAAATTTTACATACATAATAAGTATGATTTGTACTTCAGAGCACATTCATAGAATTTTATCATTGTATCTGTAATTAATTGTTGCTTTTGTAAAAAAAACCAGACTATAGGGAGTCAAATCCGATGCTGTCCTGCAAATTGTTTGTCGTATTACCGGGGGTCTACTGTATTATTAAACAATATGATATTTTAAAAACCTTCTCTTAATTGCACTGTTTTAATTATAGTACTCCTTTGTCTTGTTCTGGCTAATTGTATTTACACTAAAATTAATAAAGACAACAGTGCTTTTGTTCCAGTGGTGTAAATTGAATAATTTGTTTCAAAGCTATTACTTTATGTCAAAGAATGAACTTTGTATAATTAAATTATAAAATAGGTTTCCGAAAGACGAGAAACAGAATTTAAGGAAATATTAAGAGAGGTATTGCTAAATTAGCCGTAAAAGAAGTTATATATCAATAGACAATGTAATTTGTACTCAGCTCTACTATTATTATTTATATATTTTGATTAAAAAGTCGCATGTTTTAATATTATTTGTATGAATAAAATCTGTGCGATATAGTCAAAGACTACTAGAGAGATTTATAACCGGTTTTTAAAATAGATAGTGAGAGAACTTCACGAACCTGCGAACACAGGCTACTTAACAATAAATAAGAGTAAGTTAATATGACAACATACCAAAGTTATTAGGACAATAAACCTACTAGGCTAATAAAACCATCATTTTATCAAAGCGTAACTACCGTTTGTGAGAGACGGGTGAGCACTTCATTGAAATACTGTAATTATTTATAAGTTTTTTAATTGACTAAGTTTCGAAAAGTCACGATTCTTGTTGCTTCTTGAGTATTTCAATTTAAATAATGTTTACAATCCTTATTTCTGTTAAAAAAACGACTTGAGCATGACATACAGACCCGAGCTGTATCGCAAGTTCGAAAAAAACGTTGAGGTATCTGCTACTGCGGCTAATAAATTGACTACTCAGTCAGTTAAAAGTAAAAAATTTAACAGACTACTTTTATGTGCATTTGTCGCGATACAATACTGCTATGGCCCCTTGTATACAACACACAGCGGTTTTTTAATGTAATATATCATGATTTAATTATATTAATCAGTAAAACATTAATAAAAAACTAAAATATCATACGGGATACTAAAATACTTCGACTTTTGGCAAAGTCGCCTAAAAAATAATAGATATTGCATTACAAGACGCCGATAACTAATACGAAAGTTCATGTAGTTTGCAGCTTGTTTTCATACTTTTTATTTAGTAACTTGTTATTTGATATTATTTCTGGCTTGTCATAAAAGAAAGTTTCTAAAGAACATGAAAACAGCTGTCTCGAAAAAATAAAAATCCGATGCCAAGAGCAAACATAAAGACTAGATTCTTCGCGTGGATTTCTCTGTTGTGTTTGCGTAATACTTATTATTTTATTTTTGTTATAAGCTACCCCTACAACTCTACGGGACACAGTTACCGAAGCTCATGGACCCTGACATTCCTTAATTTGTAATTTGCTGCATTGCCTAATTTGTAAGTAGCTTTGTGCCTATTTTAGTTTAGTAGTTTTACTCTAGGAGTACATTGTCTTCAAATATAATTATTTGACTAAATATTGTTAAACCTATTTTTAAATAGTAAGAGTAGAGTTTCTTGCCCATTCTTCTCTACACGAACCTTTTGTAAGGGGTAACTAGAATCATCATTATATTTTATTTAACGTTCAAAAGTCCCATTGTAGGTGGTCTAATTAGAATAAATGATTCCACTTGACTTGACCCCTGCACGCTTGTCTGTTATGGGTACTTTTAACTTGTCCCTTCTCTAATATCTCTGGATTTGACTCAGGTACATACCTCAGGTCATACATATGACAAGGCCTACTCGACTTCACCACCCACGGTTGCAAGGTATATTTTACTTATTAACCGCTTCTCATTTTCATATCATTGTCATCATCCTCTTTTGACACTCACGTATCTCACAATTACTTCAATTACACTTTTTAACGCTCTCATTTCCACGGCATTTGTTTAACACCGTAAGTTATTTTAAATATAATAATTTAATTGCGTATATTGTTAGTTATTATGTAGAAAACATCTCGCTTATCTGATATGTCATTACAATGTATTTGTAACCGCAAATATACGGGACTTTTCAAAACACTTGCAACGTACACATTTTAGTGCAATTGTTTCAGGCACCATTATCTCTCATAAACTCGAACTCTTATTATTTTATCATCCCCTGGTACATTAAGTACATTTGTACTGACAATGTGAAAAATGTATTTTAATTCTTTTGTGAGACAATTCAAAATGGAAAATGAAATTACTGTTAGAGACGTCAGAAATTTGTATTTTGCGGAGAAATAGCAAAATCAATCTATTACATATTTATAAGTAATCTCACAGCTAAACAACCCATATCATAAAAGAAAACACTTAGACAATATACAAAGCCAAAACAGATTTCATTGATAAGCATAATATACAAAACAGAAAACATAAGTACATTAAAAACATAAAAGATTTGTAATATTGATATGGTTAGTATTAAATGTTGTTAGGTTCGCTTATTATGTAAGAACTTAAGACATCCTTAACTGAGGAATAAAATAACCCCATTACATAAATCTCACAACTTTTAACGGTAGAAGAACTTGCGGGTTAAAGTTGCGAGATTTGGTTTTTTTACAAGTTTTGTTGATACATAAATCTGAGACCAAAACTTGGTAGTAGAACCACAGTTGCTTGTAAACAAAGCTTCCTATCCAGAAGATAATCAAGGATAACTTTTTGTCTATATCTAAGACAGTGATAAAGTGGTGATCAATTGAGTGCATTTGATGATATAGTATTGTAATATCACATTTAATATAGATACCGGCAAACATCTTGAACAAATGTCCTTCCCTGCGCCGAAACGATTTTTAAGGTTTTGTTCAGTTTGCGGTAGAGTGACGTGTCGATCGCGTGATTGGTAAATCAGTTGACGTTTGTGTCCTGCGCTGTGTACGATGTGCAAACTTTCCCCCACTCCCTTGTTTAATGCTCAAGAAGTTTGCTGGTTATTCGCACATACATACACTATACTCACAGTTCTAAACCAATAGGATAATGTCAAAATAAAAAAGAAAATAGATAATATTAAATACATAAGATACACACAATATCACTGTAAACTAACTCTGCGAACATATAATAGTGTCTAAGCGTCAGAGACGGCATTCAGTAAGCGCAACGTCTTTGTTAATCTGTTATGTGCAACAGACTGGGTCTGGCCCTTATTATCGCAAACAATCTTGGTTTTTGTCGTTGCACATGTTCCTTAGGTACAAAGAAACCTAGTTGACCAACCCCCCGTAAGACTTTAACTAGATAGCATGCCAACTGTACTGTCTTTTTTCAAATCTATTGTATTTACGTAACTTCCGTGCTTGCTGACCATGGTTAGAAGAATGGTTAGATGTTAATGAATAAAGGTGTATCTGTAAAATTAATTCACTCTCGCAAACGTGTCTATAGCCCTAATTACTCACAAAAATATTAAACTAAGTTAAATATTAACTGATGTTGAGAGAAATTTAATGCTAACTAAATAGCCTCTCTCGCACAACTTTGATTTCGCTTAGTATGTTTTTCATAGATAACTCCGAAAAACAAAGCTTCTTTTAGCGCTCAATATAGAAGCTAATAAAACGGGTGCAAACGGCTGACAATAAAGTTTTATATGTATATATTTATTGGTTATTTGCTTACAGCACGAAGTTTTACTTGATTTACTATTTTGTTTGTATATGAAAAACTAAGGGCGTTAGCTAGAGAAGCGTAGGTTACGACAGCGTTGAATACGTCAATCTGGTGCTGTTACACATTACACTCACACACTCACACACATACTCCCACACACTCGCTCACGTGTTGAAAACCGTTCTATAAAAATTTTTTTACTAGAATAAAAAATCGAATTCACTGATAAGTTTGTAACGTCGCCACATTAATAAAAAAGACTGCTAGAGCACACGAACATAGGCTCCTCAATGACGTGAATGTCGAGGCTATTCAACTTCTTGACACCACAGGCCTAGTGAGAAGATTGAAAAGGAACAAATCCATTTGAACTAGTGAATTAGTGTTAGTGTACTTTAATATTAAGTGCTAAACAGTGAATGAAAAAAAAATTGAACACAAGAACAGAGTGTCTTCCCTTTAATAGATACTATAAGTAGTGTTATTGGACACTTACTTATGATAGCAATCCTTTTTAGTAAATTAGGTTAGACTTAAATTACTTATTAGTCTTAAGGCTAGATCGAAATGTTCCATGATGTTGTAGTAAAGACACATGTATATAAAAAAATATAAAAAATAAAAGTTTGTAACAGAAGAGCTGGGACACAGGATTCCTTTAATTAAAAGTGTATCCAAATCTTACATTGTATAATGATTTGTTTCAAATTAATAAACACATATTTTTTCATACTATTTCGACTCTTACTACAATACAGATGAAATAATGATCTAGACAGGGTTGACAGGAGTCACTCGATACATTCGTACGTGACTAGCACAGTGATGTACTATTGATTGAGCACTTCATTGTACATTCACGTATCTGCAGGCGCTTTTACACTTTAGAAACAAGACTATTATTGAATTGTGTGGGTGTGGTAGAAGAATTAGAAGCATTCATATTTCGGTATGTATATTGGTCATAATGGGAGACAAGTGGAAGAATTTGGTTACAATTTAACAGTAGAAAATAATTGTTAAATTGACCTAAAATATGAGAGTAAACGACATTTTTGTGTATATACTTTTATTGTTTTTAAAAGGGAGAAACGTATAAGTAATATTATGTTGAATTATTTTCTACAATACTAGTGAATATCTTAAAGTAATGTTCATTAACAGTCTTAGTACCTATGATGTTTTGACACTATGTTTATGTGTCCGAGATACCACAATTGCACTTTTATTCACTACACGAGTTTTAGTAAATCAATAGGTTTAGTTCTCTTTAGGCGTCTCATCCCTGTTTGTATGTAGCCTTGAGTAAACTAGAAAGAGCAAACGTTCACACACTCTTTTTAAACACGTTTACCCTGGACGTTATCCATTATAATTAATTGATGGAGGTGGTAGCGGTCATGTCGCAACACGTGGCCTAGTTCACAACTTTCCAAATGTTCTGCGTTTATTGGCTTTCGTTCTTATATAAGACTAATAAGGTTTCAAATGTGAACTGAACATATTAGTTTGGTTCCATGTCAACTGTAAACCACATCTAAAGACTTAGAAGGTTCGTTAGATCTGTCTTAGGGTATTAGTAAAAGCTTTATTGATCGCGTAATAGTCTTTTTCATGTGAATAAACCAGTTCATAGACTAATAATGTTCCACCAGTTTTACTGAAGATATAAACTGCTCGTTATACTATATTAAGCAAGGTTTATTAAGAAATTTTAGATAAGAAAAATAAAACCAGTGGCCGTACAATCCTTGGTATTGGTGTCATATTTTTGTAGGTGTGTCGTGATTGCTGAAATATGCTATTGCGGGTTATTATCATAATGTAAAACACAAGTACAGGATTCTAATAAAAGGAATTACAAACAAGTAATGTACCACAATTCTTAACTAGAAAGATTTTTTTTAGTATACACAATAAAAGGATGAAATTTAGGTAAAATATAGCGCCTCACACTAGAATTCCCTAGTCCTTCCCTAATCCTAAGCCAGTATCTTCCTTTAGAAATATTAACTGTACTTGACAATAATTTTTAAATAACACAGTTCATAATCAAACTGTTTTTGCACAATAAGAACAATTTCTTTTTAGCAGGTTGACAAGATGTTGTTTAAGATTTTTAGTGAATTTATGAATGTGCCCAATCTATTGAGGACTGGCTATCTTTGAAGGAGGCCTTCACCTATAGAGGAGTTCTTACAGAATGAAGAATAATAGTTTAATAGTTAGGTTAAGGAAAAACTAACATTTATTCCTTGAAAATTTACAAAATAAACACACACATAAAATATATATGTATATATATATTTTCTATTTTTTTCAAGGACCTCTTATTGAGTATAGGCCTCCTCCAATTGGCTCCATCTCTCTCTGTTTTTTAAATTAAGATTTATTACTTCAATATTAGTAAATTTATTTTTTCTATTTGACAGTATGTAGTATATCTGGGTCTTAGTCTTTTTGGAGGAAAGCCATGTCCATATCTTTTTAACAATACTATTAATAAAGGTGAAGTTATTTTGTTGGGCAAAGTGAACAAGACTTTCTCCTCTTTTATTCCTTGTACCATAACTATATTGACCTATAATGCGTTCTTCATTTTTTTGACCGCTGTTGACCGATAAGAATAACGATTTTGTTGCTTTGATCAGAAGCGTGTCATAAAACAACGACATCTCTGTATCATTGGCATCGCTAGTAGGAGAATATGCTTGGATAATTGAAATATATTCGTATACAAAGATTAAATTTAGGACATACTCGTCCTGAAATTGCTATAAAACTATCAAAATATGGTTTTAGGTTTTTACTTATTAGAAAACCAACGCCATTTAATCCTTTACTTTGGCCATAGTGACAAGACAAATATGCTCTTGGTCTTCCAATATATTATATCCTATTCTTCTAATCTCAGAAAGCCCGATGATATACTTTATTTTTGAAATAGTTTCTTTAAACTCATTAAGTCTCTCATTTAAAAGAAGTGATCTTGCGTTGTACGTGCAGATAAATAGAGAGTGGAGTGGAGGGTTGTGGTCTGGCTCTCCCGCGGGGACTGGCCGTGGTGGGAGAGGTGGAGAGGGCGCTGGTAATTGTTATTGTATTGTTTGTGACAAATAGGATTGAGTTGCGGTGGCATTTGGATAGCGATGTGGAGTACTTGCTTTTGCTAAGCTTCTGGTAATATTTTGCTTTGCTATTTTCTGGTAATATTTTTTTTTCTGTAACTTCTTCGCGTGCTGGTTAACAGTCTTCTTTATTTTATGCTTGGTTCTCGACGATTCGGGAGATTCTGATGGAATTCTCTTATTTTTATCCGTTCTTGGTTTTAAAAATTGTTGGTTTTGGTTGTTCAACCATACTATTTTGTCATATTTAAGGATCGCGAATCTCCCTTGTTCTCTTTCTTTGCTAACTTCAATTTGTAATTGTTTTCGTTTATTCAGAACATCTGGAGGGAAGTCTTCTTTTATGTAGTATGGAGTAGAATCTAATTTTTTCTTATTTTTTTGGATATCAACTTTGAGTCCAACTGTAGAAAGCGTTAGGATTATTGGTCTGATTTTTTCTACTCTTTTACCAAGCCTAAAATATTGTTTATTAAGTCAAGAACTCTGTTTTGTAAGTCGCTATAAGTTTTTTTCATTTTCTTCCACTCCAAAAAGAGGATATTTTTCCTCCTAATGGTTCTCTCTAACTGGTTTATTTTTATTTGTTGTACTTCCAATTTTTCTTCTAAATGTTCATGTTTGGTTTCCAGCTGTTTAAATTTTTCATTTATATTACGGTTGATAGTTTCTTTTATATCCTCTTTCATTTCCTGTATATCAGTTTTTTGCTGATTGATTGCTTTTTGCATTTCCTCTAAAATACTTTTTATTTCCTCCATATTTTATTTATTATTATTTATTTTTTCTAAATACTTAGCTTTGTATTTTATCAGTATTTAATTACAAAAAGAAAAAGTAAAAAAAAGGATCAAGACAAAATGGTTTACGCAATTGGCTAACTGGTTAAATATCAACCATGTTGAAATTTTGATATAGTTGCCAATCTCTAGTGACATTTGTTGCGAATGACTAATACATACTCTGTTAGTCACGTAAATGTAGGTTTACACTACCTACAGAAATCTACAACACAATAGTATAACAAGTCACTATAGTCACTATAATACACTTTCGAATCACATATATATAGAAGACATAGTCAATTTGAACAAAGTCAGTCGCGTATAAATTTATAGATTAGTGTTCTGTTCACAGTTTATTTTACGTAAATTTTTGACGTATTTTGCTCTGAACTATATATGTACTCGTCACTTTGTGTTAATATATGATTTTTAAACATATATTTGAACTTTATTTTCCACAAATAATATTTTTAAATGAAATATTAATATGAGACTTGTGTTGACACACGCCACCCGCACTACCCTCTCTTCCTTCTTGTTATATAAGTAAGAATTAAAAAAAATATTATCAATGTGTTTTGTTTTGTGAAAAATTTTGTTTTTAAGAAACTGGTTAAAGATGAAAGGAGAAAAAGCGTTAAGCGAAGAAATAAAGTTCTAGGTTGCTAATATGTGGGTTTGCGTTGTGTACGATGTGGTGTGGTCGGTGTTTGTTTCCAAAAAAGTATTAAGTATAGTTGTCTAACAGTTGAAAGTTGTATTTCATTGTACAATTCTAAAGTTGAGTAACGAAAAGGTTTGGTAAATCTTAAATAAATAAAGGTTTTTGTGTGATAATTTTTACCAAATAAATTAATTGTTATTTCATCACCCTACAATTAAAAACCTAATTTAAGGACTCCTAAAACTAAAAAATATTTTAGAGTTTTAAAAAAATCAAAACTAAACCCTAAATAAATTATAAAAGAAAAGTTACAAAAAAATACTCACATACAGAAATGTGGTGAACGGCCGTGGTTAGACGAGAGTCGAGAGTCGAGAGAGCACGCTCAAACCAGTAGTAGCTCAAGAGCTACAAACAAAATACAAGTATTAAGATAGAATTTTTAAGTTTAATGATATGTACTCCCACGTAAAATATACCTGAAAGATTATTACTTACATTTTGTCCAAAAAGTTATGAAGTGTGAATGTCATTCGGATATTTAAAAGGATCATAGGTCAAAGACTTACGAGCACGTCCCGAACTTATGACACTTTTCATAAAATTACCCGTCCATCATCCACAAACCAAAGACTCGTGTAATTGTCTTACTACTTCTTTATATGGAACTGACTGAATTTTAATTCGTAAAATGCGTTTAATAATCACATCTTTGGAATCATTTAAATTAAATTTCGAAGTATAATGTTGTACTTGTTAATGTATTTTTAGTGTGATTACTGTTTGCACGATGCATTTTATATTGTAAATCATATCTTAATGAACCTGTGGAAGAAGTCCATGAGTTGAATTTTGTAATCTGGTCGTAATTGACACATTACCATAATATATACTTACTTGAGAATATATATTATTACCAGCTGTCTATTAGTGCCAGCTAGTCATTTAATTATAAAAATATTTAGGCATTAAAAGTTGTTTAAAGTCATATTTTAGAAATTATTTTTGACGTCGTTACAGATATACCACACTTTCCTCGTTCCTCTATCTTTTTTAATATTGGCTCTTAAATAAGTTTGTTTGATTGTTTTTTTTCTTTACGATGAAGTAGATGTTTTTAGGATATTTTTTATTTAATACGTGCCTGCTTATTATGGTAACACTGTTTACTGCAAATTTATTCTTTGTTTAAATTATGTTCAAGATTAATATGCTGTTTAGGATTAATTAGACCCAGCTGTTGACACAGATTAGCATCATAATTGAACCACTCATATTTCAAATCTAGGCCGATTAAACAGCGCGATTAATCGTCGAAGCGATTTATATTCATAGATAAAGAATGACTTCAGCATGAGTGACTCCTATGTAGTGTAACGTAGAAGTGTGACATCTATTGTATGTAAAGTTGTCTTGAGTAACGATGATACTTTTATGAAAATCTTTAATTCATTTTTTGCATTAAGTGGCTCTTTCTTTTATAATAAAATCTCCCAATGGATTCTTACTACATATTTTAGCATGAGTACATGCCCTAAGTCAAAAATCATTAATTCATATATGTAACACAATGTACACTTATGAACGTCAAAAAAAAGGATACATTAAATGCTTCTAATTTTACATTTACTGCCAGTTCTTAAATCAAGGGTGTAGAACGGAAGAGAAGAATTGGCACACAATTTTACACAACGTTTTTAAGGAGCTGCAACTATCACACCATGTTCCACATGACATCAGCAGGAGGCATGGTGAAATAGGAGCACGCACTTACATTCTCGTGGGAACAACACGCAAATAGTCGAAATAACGAATATCACCGTACACATGAATTCAAGTCCGACCAGTCGCCACAAGTAGCACCCGTTCACGAGTATCACGCATGGCCAGACATCGGCTCCCTCGCCATATTTTAAGGAGAGAGATAACCCGATGCATGGACGCCGCCACAAGCAATGACTTTTTGGAACTTCAGGTAAAAATTGCATTAAACAAAGCATAGTTGTGGAAGTCGACGGACGTCAGTTCACGGACATCGAGGTGTAACGGGTGTAATTTCGTATTCTGCCTCGACGTCCGATAATAAAACTCAGCTGAATATCTGCATTAATTCGAATACCTCCACTGAACACGTTTATCGTGAATATTGTCAATATCGAATTGTATAAAAAAATATTGATATTTCTTCAAAACTTACCAGGTCTTTGATGAATGTAACTACTATACCGTACTAAGTAAAGCATTCGTCTTTTGTTTACATAGAGAATATCAAAACGATCTTGTCATGATATAAATTCCCGAGATGGTTCTCATATATCCAAAGATCTTAATCTAAATTAAATCCATTCAGTTGTAAGCCCTTTTAATCTGAGAGCAAATTGAGGCTATTGTTTTGTTAAGCCGAAAACTGTATCTTAATACCAGTACTTCGTTATTGATAAACAAAGAAAGTATATCACTGCATAATACCTAGTCTAGTCATTAATACTAAAACAAAGTTAAAAAAAATCTATTGCAAATAACATTTATTACTTTTACAGTGTATTAGTTTAAAAAATAAATATAAAACTATGTAAAATATGATAAGCTTATTCGAAGTGATCTCCATTGGCTGCAATACAGTCCTTTAAACGTCCAAATTATCATGGCGTTGAGAGCAAGCCGTACTCTCTAACGCTGACCATCTGAACTGATCCAAATCCAGCGGATTGAGATCGAGACTAGACGACGGCTAGTCTTCAGCTCTGAATGAAGTCCGAAACGTTCGTTTTCAACCAAGACTGCGTAGACCGGTTAAAATACTCACTGTTAACAAATTTTGTAAGTTATGCAAATTTCTGAGTCATGCGCTTTTTAAATTCTCATTTCATTTTGACACGTACATATTCTTTCTATAAGATATTTTCATATGTATCTGATTGTCCTCATTCATGTGTGATGTTTGTGAGCAAAGATAAAATTTACAAAACAATTATTTTAATTTCATTTTTTTTAATTAATTAAATTTAATTTCATTTCTATTAAACATTTATTTATGACAGACACAAGTCACACGAACTACAACCAAGGTGTGGCCTCGATAAAGGGCGCGGACGGCGTTTACAAACATATTATTGCTAAATGAAAAAATATTATTTATATCTGTTGTTTTGTTGCTAGGCAACCAGCTCAATTAACGTATGCGAAAGTCCAAGTTCATTACAATATAATACACCCTTACACAACTTCCTTAAATTAGGAGGGTTCTTTAAATGTGTCAAGTCTATAACTCACCCTTGTATATCCAATACACATTATTCAGCCATCCAAACCGAAACAAATGTAGACTTCACAGATTGAAGCTTAAATTGATTACAAACCAACTAGTCCAACTAGTAAACATAGTATAGAGTTAGACGTTTTGTTGGCCAGTGGCGCTGAAACCATTGGTTTTGGACTGTTTCATTTTTGTATTTATGCCGTTATAGCTATAATAAATTATATAATTAGAAACAATTATACCAAAGAAGAAATACTTATATCAAAACCACATAATTCAATAAAAAAATTAAAAATACATTTTACTTAGTAATATCTAATTTGGCTGTATTCCTCGAGAGTCTAAAGTATCAATTTTAAAATGTTCACACGCGAGTAAATTTCCGTGGCAGTTGTTGTATATATGTTGTATATATGTTGTAGATATGTTCAGATATATGTTAAATAAAACACTTTGTTTGAATCTGGGTTACAACCGAGTTTAATCGTTTAAAATATGAGCTTATAACTACCGTAAAATTAGGGGGATTGCGACGCTAACTAAGTAAGAAACTGACTAAACTATTTAAGCATTCACAAATCTAAGTGTCACTTCTTATAATTTGTTTACGTTAAAATGACTTACTAGTTGATTTAGTATAGTTTTTTACAAATATTTTACTACAAATAGGTAGTACAGAACTTGGTCAAAAGTTAGTGCTAAAAGTTACTAATTACCATTATATTATTAAATTTAAAATTATTATTAAAAAAAAAACCTTTCATAGACAACTTAAAATCCAACAGATATATAATTTGAATAAAATGAGAAACTATTTACGCATAATTAAATTGAATATTCATTGGCACGTTTTGAATTCACCCGGTCCAAGTTCATTGAAAATAAATCTAAATTCAAATTTTCAAGTCATTTGTTTAGAGTTTGTTTGGGTTTATTAATTCCATCGCAGAATATGTATCAGTTGCCGAGAACATTCCGTCATACAAAGTTGTTTATTGTATGTATGTTGTGGCAAAATTGCCACTTCTGCAATTCCTCAATTTATAAATTTTGTGAATTTGCAAATAGACAAACATTTATTACATTATTTACATAACTCGAAGTTTGGAGTGCTTTTTAGCAGTCGTGCTCTTTAACCCTGTATCGTGCTTACAAAGTTTTTCCGACCTCTAAGGGT
Source organism: Pieris brassicae (assembly GCF_905147105.1). Taxonomy (NCBI): domain Eukaryota; kingdom Metazoa; phylum Arthropoda; class Insecta; order Lepidoptera; family Pieridae; genus Pieris; species Pieris brassicae. Next base: position 13,598,036 of record NC_059670.1, on the reverse strand, counting down.
ATATACGACTTCGCCACCAGGGCTTCAGGGTCGGTTGGTCGCGGATATTCTCTTTAAGTTGTCAACGTCAAAATCATTTATTCATATGTACACATATGAACGTCAATAATAAATTTATATATTTTTCCCTATATAATTATATTCCCTATTTCCTTTGGTCACGGTTCACTTATTATTTTTTTATTGTGTTTGTTATTGTCAGTAGAAGGTTCTTGAATGAAAAAATTTAGTATATTGTGCAGAAAATTTGAAAATTTAAGAATACTTTTGTTACGATAGCAAACTTTTTTTTCAGTGCATTAGTGCGGCTTTACAATTCAAACTTTTTTCATGTAACCTTATGGAGTTTGACATAACATTGACAGAACTAACAAACAACTATTTTCAATAGAGTTGCAAAAAAATGAAGCAATTTAATAAAACTATTTGCTTTTTTCTCTTCTCTCCACGCAATAAATTCGTCGTATGTAGGATATGTAGCGACTTTTTCGGTAAAATTTCTCCGAAGCATTTTGTGCAATTATAGTGAGTTTGGTGTTAATTCAAATAAAATATCGTCGAAATTACTCATTTTGTACTACAAACAACTAAACTCACAAGAACATTTTTGGAAAATGGCGTCAACCGTAAAAGAATATAAGCAGAGATTTTCTTGTTTTACCCATTCTAGGTACGCTGACTATGAGTAGGAAACTATACCCATACAGCCGAGTCTTCAGTAGAATTTTTTTATTGATTTGAAATGAAATTTAATAAGATGTGATGAAATGAAATGAAACCTAACCGAACTCATTGAATCAAATCATTAAATCTAATATTGAAACAAATTAGCTTCTTTTTAGAAATATTTGCATGAATCATAAAAACTTCTATGATTTTTTTTTAGTAAAAACTTTGTGTTTGTTTTTTATTTTTTATAGACATTGTTTTAACAGTTGAGAAAGAGAACGAACGAGTGCGCCCCTGCAATACGCCGTTTTTGAGCAACTGTATTAAAAAAATATATAATCGTGCAAGCTTGTGGCATTAATCTTAAAAAACCATGTTTTTCACATGGCCAGTTATATGTCGTCTGTGCCCGTGTCGGATTACCAACAAAACTATTTATATACGCCCGAAACACAAACAAAGAATATTGTATTTCATAAAGCACTTTTAGTTAATTATACCAATTCGAAATCAATATTTATAATTAAGACAGGAAAAGGCTCCGCTAGTACATAATAAATGCTTGTAATTTTACATTAAATGCCAGTTCTCAAATCAAGATCGTAGAACAGAAGAGAAGAACTGGCAATAAACTTACCGCCATTCTTTTTAAACGCCAAGTTTTTAGTTGAAGGAAGCGAACAACATCCGTCCCCAACATTGGTAGTATCACGAGATTGGATAAAATGATACGAAATAATGATATGAACTATATAAATAAAAACTTAAATTTCGTTTAATTAAAAAACAAACTATTGCATTGTCATTATTTTGCTATCTTCTTAATCTTAAAACCATACCGTATCTGCTATATGCTTATAAAGTACATTTACTAAATGAATCACTCTATTTTTTATCAATACATAACAAACGTTCCATTTTATCCATTAATATTTTCTAAATCATTCATTATTATCATCATTCTATTTGGCAATTGGGAATTGTGGAATAAGTTATGTATAACCAAACAATACCATGAATATTTAAAATTATTATGTTCGATTTTCTATAACTGATTCATTGCTGCAATATGTCATGGTGTAAAACAAAAATATTATTAGCAGTGAATTTGTCTTCCGTACGCATATTATATAAGAGAAAGAAAAAGCGAATGTAGAATCATATTTTTGATTATGGATTATAATCCATATCCAATCTATTACCGTAGATAAATTAGATAATTTGATTATAATAAGTTTTATTTATACTGAAATTTTATTAAAATTTTCAGTCTTGCTTGTCAAAATAGTTAGTTCAAAGAAAATCAACCGGACACGTGGTCAGGAACCACGTCGATAGTTGGTTACATAGACTGTTTCAATGGCCACGAGGCGCAAGAACAAGATATCGGCCTTGTGCTAGATAGGCAGATGAAATTTATACGACTAGCGTTTTTGTATTTTTTATAAAACTAATTGCATCTTTACTATCAATTACTAATTAATACTTTTATATTAAAGTTTTAGATTTTCATTCTCAATTTCCATAGAACTCAGTAACTAAAATCTGTGTTTTTCAATTTTGACAATTAACGAATTATTTATTGTGTCAATTGTCAATCAGAACAAATAGTTTTATAAAGATCATATAATATCCTTTATATGTAGCATTTCAAAACATAACGAAACGTTAGTCAAAACTGCTTACCGGTAAGCTTCAAAGTACGTACTTTAAATAAAATTATTCAGAGAATTCATTTTCCATTGTATTATAAAGAATTTAGCGAAACTAGTATTGAAACTTATAAGCTATTCAATTTAAAATTATTTTGAACAAGATTATGAAATAATTTAATTATTTCTATTCATTTCATTTAATAATTAACAATAAAGAGAAAGCTTTATTGGAAATTATGAATATTTTGTAAAGCACATACCCAAACAGATGTTTAGCCTATTATACACAAAATTAATTAATTAAAATACATACACATATTTAATGGAGCCTTATTATGGGTCTCAGTCTCAGTTTGTTATTTTTTCTTTTGGTGCAAAACACAGAAGGCTTCCTGTTTGCATTGAATCGGCTACTACATACTATTATATTAAAACCGCTACAATTTTTGTATGGGACAGGAGGCGGAACACTTAAAGTTAAGTGTTAATCACCCATGGACAACTGCTGCACCAGGAGGTTTGCAAGTGCATTGCGGACTTTAAAGATACGCTCTCCTTTTGAAGGCCTCTAATTCGTAACGGAATAGTAGCTGTTTCTATAAAATAAATTAAATTCAAAATCATTATTCATTTAGGTAACGCAATGTATGTACGTCAATAAAGAAATACATATTAAATGGTTATAATTTTACATTTACTACTGGTTCACAAATTAAGGGCGTAGAATGGACAAGAAGCACTGGCAATGAACTCTCCGCCGCTTTTTTTTAATCGCCATGTTTTTTTGTTTTACTAATGTTTGTAGGGAGCTGCAACCATTACACCATGTCCCACATGACATCTCTAAATAATTATTAAATAATAAATATTACAAGCAAAATGCGAATAAATGTTTTAATTGATATTACTAAAGAATTAACAAATTCTATTTGAATGTACTTATGATTAACAAATTTACGGATAATCCGTAACTTGATAAATTCAGGATTTCGACGAATACGTAATAAATAAAAATGCACCGTAAAATATGTTGTTAAGCGTAAAACTGGAAGAACAATTCGAGTAGTTTTTTTTTTATTTATACCTTGAACAGAACGGATTCACGAAAGAAATAAAAAAAAATATAGTTTTATTTGGTACTTTAGTAAGTTTTTATTTCGAAAAACCGAACATTCTCTATGCAAAATTATTGAAGTGAACCTTCTTTATCGGCGTTGGAAATAATATACCGTCACATTTTTCGGTTACACGTCACATTTTTCCGTTACGCGCCATATTTTTCTGGTCCCTAGCACGGTTGATTTGAAGAGTACTTTCTCCAGCGGAGTAGGGATAGCATGTCGTTTAAGCGGACTTACTCCCACCACTAGACTTGACCGTTTTTCTATAGCACCCTTATTTATTTCTAACACTTTATAGTGACGTTATAAATGATATATTTATTAAAGTGATCAGCAAAATTGTAATTGTATATTAATTGTACTTCCAGTGAATTTCTAAAAAAAAAATTATGTCTATTTTTCTAATACTTGGGTGAGATTGTGGTATTCTTTTACTAAGTTATTTAAAGTTAACCTCAGTTTAATTTCTGTAAAGTTTCATATAGTAGATCATTTTTCGAAAAATAAGGTCATAAAGGATGTTCACTTCTTATGTGTGTATTATACAAGTACACGCACACATTTTAATTTTTTCTATATGTCGGTATGTAGGAACTAGAAAGGTATTTTGAAATCCACATATCAAAGACATATGTATATGTTTTTATTGAAGAATATATTTAATAATATCAAAATTGCCCGACAGCAATCTAATATGGGTCAGCTTGACGCACTGCGGGATGCGAGGATTATTAACATTCCGTGTTGATATCACTTCGTTCCTTATTACGTCATATTTTATTCTTATATATAAGATCATATTTCAGAAAAATGCTAATGGCCGACGGTTATTTCCATAATCTGTTGTCAATAAAATGGTCACTAAAAGAAAATATATCTTTAGACATATCGAGGATCGGGGATATATCCAGGACTTCCACCACTATGGAACTCGTAATAGCGATAGAAACATTTAAAGACATAAATGTTCTGGTTATTTATGTATAAGTTCTAAAGCAACGTGTATGCAAATTTAATATCACAAATTTTAAACACATAAATTATTTTAGAACATAAACAAGTAATAAAGAATAAAAAAACACATAAAATTATAACTAAATGGAAACTTGAATCTCATTAAGAGCATGATAAACAAAGTAACGGTAAGTTGGTAGATTGTTGTAAACTATATCAATATTTTCATCAATGTTAGTAAGAGCAGGCAAGAAGAACTGGCAAGAAACTCTCCACTTTTTAATCGCCAAGATTTAAGTCATAAAATTGTTTGAACTGGAGCAAATCAATTCCAAGGATTAGGATCATTTATATAATCGTCAAATTTATAAAAAGCAAAATTGTGTTCCTATACCACGTGTACATAGCTGACTATATGAGCGCTATGGATACTAAGTCATTCGGTTTCTGTCAAACCGTTACGCAATACAGTTAATAAATAAGTTCTTTAGTAACAACAGTTCTAAAAAATGTACTAGTAAAAAGAAATCAATGGCGCTTCAATTTCTGTATCTGTTTCGTGATCATTCGTTAATTTAATGGGCAGGTAGGTGATCAGCCTTCTGTGCCTGATGCACGCCGTTGACTTTTTGGGTCTAAGGCAAGTCGGTTTCGACACACAGTTCGAGCGAATGTCAAATGAGCAAAATGTACTATGTACCTAAATAAATAGCTTCAATAAATTTCTGATTTCAAAATCCGTGAAATTAAAGGAAGCTTTACGTAAAATCGTAAAAAGATACATTCGAGGGATTTGAAATCCATTAATCACAGAGTAAAAAATGTTTCCTGGAAAATGAATGGACATTCTATATTATTATCCCATTGGGCCATGGGACAGATATTTCCGCGTATTTATCTTTTTAAAACATTTTTAGTTTAACTAGAAACAATTTTTTCGAGCGTAATCCACAAAGCCTGGTCTTCTACTAATTTAACACTAAACAGAAGTTATACCTTATAGCTGAAAAAGCGTCCAAAATTATAAAAATAAAATGTATATATTCCATACAATTTAAATTACTGACCAAAATATAATAGAGCAGTGGAATAACATGTCCACGCGGGAGTTAAAAATTAGTTACAAAGCGGACATAAAAAACGACCTAGATCGTACGTCTAGACAATGGTGAATGTATTCCATTGTGTAAATTACACATTATTTATCTTTGATCTAGTATTTACGGAAAATACATTTCAAAATTATAATGTAAGGACTAGCAATACATCTTGTGTCATTAACAAAAATTACGGTAATCAGTTTTTTATTTTTTCTTAATTTCATCGGTCATCAGTTTGTGTTGGACGAGACTAAATCTAATTATTAACTATTTTTATGTATTAGGACATTGCCAAAAAGCTCGTAAGTGCATTACCAGCCTTTATACCTTCCTTATATATATTTACCCTACGAGTAATTATATATAACATCCATCGATGATAACCCGGGGATTAATAAAACGACTTCAAGCTTGAAAATCACGCTTATCCACTAAGCTACCATTGTTCTCAAGTTTTTAATCGCTATTTATATAATAGCATCGTCATTATGAGCCAGGATAATTTGTGGATTTTATGTATAATAAATTCCAAGAGATATACACCTCCTTATTAGTATATTTGAATGATGAGCTTTGGTCCAGTGGCTTAAACGTGTGACCCTCATCCCTGAGATCGTAGCTCTAACTTCGGTTTGGACGTTTTAATACGCATTCAAAACTCACTCGTAGGTACGGTGATGGATCATCATGTTTCTACGGTACTTGGCTATTAGGAATGATCACGAAACAAAGACAGATCTGAAGCCACAACCATGGCAAAGTTTTTTTATCGATTAATAAATACAAACACATAGTCAAATACTATCCAATTCCAAGAATTATTAGACATTGTACCACAAAGAACGGTTCGGTGGCCGTCGATACACAATCTTATACTAGAATAATAAGTCCTGAGTACATACCTCGTTACAATATCTTTTTACCAGGAAGAAAGGCACACAATATTATCAGCCGTAAGGATTTGGAGAAATTCTATTAGTTTGGGAACAAAGAGAGGTTAGACTGATGCTAATACCTTGCCTCACGATAGTTCTCAAAAACGCACAAAACACTCACTATAAAATTCTAAATAGTGGACACAACTATTATCAATTATAAATAACAAAAAGTATATATCAAAATAAAAATGTGTCTAACGTAACCCGAGTAAATCTCAACAATGACTCAACTAATACAATATACATGTGACGATCGGCCGAGAAAAAATATTTGGGATCACTCTCATCAAAAATTATTAAATTGAAATTATGTATTTCGAACAGACATTTATATATTTTTTAGGTTTTTTGAAGGTTAAACACCATTATCATTATATAGGTTTATTAAGAGGATATACTCGTAATACGTAGGAGGTTACAACAAACTCCCAAGGGAAATTAGAGAATTAACACGTAATTAATTCAAACTTTTGTTAAACATAAATTAATCAATAAAGCTTTTTATAAATTTGACGATTATATAAATGATCCTAAACCTTGGGATTGATTTACTCCAGTTCAAACAATTTTATGACTTAAATCTTGGCGATTAAAAAGTGGAGAGTTTCTTGCCTGCTCTTCGGTCTTGACTTGCGAACTGGTAGTAAATGTAAACTTAGAATCAATTTAACGTCTTTTCTGTTGACGTTCACATGTGTACTTGGTTACCTATATTAATATAGTTAGTTTGAATAATAGACTTCTTTTAGTATTAAAGAAAAACAATACTATTCAACAAAACAAAGTGTTAAGTTATCTGGTGTAATGTATTGAAAACCATGACTGTAATAAGATCGCAAAATCTAAAAACGTATCTCGCATTCCAATTTTCATATAGGCTAATAACAAATATTGTTGAATCTCATTTCGATAATACTTAGAAGAAAATTCTCTTTAACATAAAACGTATTATTAGATTAAGATTTGAGGAAATTGGATGGGATTATAATTCGTAATATATTCTCGTAAATACAATTACATATGCTTTGATTGTATTATTTGGAATTAATAATTTAACCAAATATAACTAAAACAGTCATAACTATAAAATATTATTTCCAATATAATATGTTGAAGATAGTAAATAAAAAATTGGGACGGACTGTGATTGCCATGTATTTGACGTTATGGGTTAAAAAAAATACTTTCTGCCGCTATTTAGTTATCTTTACACTTCGTTGCATGTACATAAATATAATACAATTGACATAATTAAATAAACTGGCGGGCTAATCGAGTTTTTTCGAGCGATCTCTTCGCGACAACCACTGTAATATTTTTTTAAAATTAGATAAGGTAGAAGTGTAAAAATACATAAGATATATATCTTATTATTTAGACAGAACTAATGGATTATAACAAAGAAATTAATACATATGTAAACAGTGATCAGGACAATATAAAAGAACGACATGATAAAGAAAAAGTGCACATGAAAATAAGCGATTTGTAAAAAAAGGGTTAGTAAAAATAATATTAAATTTGTATAATTCTTAATTTGGGGATTATTTATAAAACCGTTAAATAAGGATAAATTGTATAAAAGCAATACATTATTTATTGAAAATTACCAGGTTTAGTATTCCATCATTTATTTATTTAATGTTAATATATAGTCTAGTTGTTGAGAGCAGTGTTGGCCTAGTGGCTTCAGCGAGCGACTCATCCGTCGTAGGTCCAATCCCCGGCTGTGCATCAATGGATTTTCTTTCTATGTGCGCATTTAACATTAGCTCGAATGGTTAAGGAAAACATCGTAAGGAAACCAGCTTCCCTTAGACCCAAAAAATTTGACGGCGTGCGTCAGGCTCAGAAGGCTGATCACCTTCTTGCCTATTCGATTAACAAATGATCATGAAACAGATACAGACATCAGGCCCAAACCTAAAAAGGTTGTAGCGCCATTGATTTTTTGTTATATGGTCTAGTTGTATTTTTAGTATTTATTATTGTAAACGAAAGGTACCAGAACTACTTTACAAGTTCTTTTAACAGATTCATAGCATCATTATTCGATTTTTGTAGAGAGATATCAAGAGAAAATGATTCTTAAGCTTCTCAACAATATAGTTCGGAAGAGGGTTCAACCTATTGAAAATGTAACCTAGATCTGGTCTAGAGTTACCATGGCGATGAAAAGATAAGGCGGGGATTATTTTGTTATATATGCATTGTGATATGTTACAGTATTTTGAGGTCGTGCGTTAAAATTCCGTGTGGATAACTAATAGATGTTTCTTCCTATATGTTTCGTACTTTCTTATACGCATTAGACTCTATAATCAAGGTATGTCATAAATATTGCCTTAAAGAAAAATCGTAATTGAAATTGTATTAAATTACTCCAGCAATGTTGACATTTATTCAGACATAAAAATATTAATCTTTCCAATTCGTATTTTATTGTTATATATTTAATAGCGATAAGGCCAAATGGTGAATCATTTTGTTTCGTGCACATAGTATGAATAATATATATTTGTATTACATAAATCTAAACATTCAAAGGAACCAAATGAGAGCTGGTATAATTAAAACCTAGGGCTTAAACTGAAATTTAAAGTATGCAAGTATGGATCAAATTCTTACACTAAAGACGGCATAAAAATTTATTCCCGTTAATTAGGAAACAGGGCTCCGAGCCAACAGCTTCAATAGCTTTGTACCTTACCTAACCTAATTAGCTTTAATCTGTAATTATACTATCGAGTTGGATTTTAATTATGAAAAATCCCATTATAGTTTATGAAGTATTGTTTTTTATCTCTTTATTATATTGGATTAAAATGACGGTGGAGTACAATTATAAAAATTGCGTTAGAAAGTGCTCATTGTAGCCAAAATTTCGGCTTATGTAATAGCGATTTTAATTATATCGCCTAACGATTCAAAGTAAAAGTTATATATCAGAAACCTACATTAGCCCTATCTTTCTCGTGCAGTGGACCGGAAAAAGATAGAGGCAGAAATATGGTGTTGGAAAAGAATGTTGCGAATACCATGGACTGCAAAAAAAACCAATAAGTATATATGTATAATAATGCATATGGTAAAATATATATATAAGTATAATATCATTCTCAACCAACGAAAAATCACCATAAGTCTGTGTGTAATTATTAGTAAAAACAAATGATCACTGAATATACACAAAAATCTGAGGGCCAGAACTATAGAACACTTGTAGTGAAACCAGTAGCATAGTATTTAATTTCCATAAATCGACGATTCCAGCAATCCTAGTCAGCGAAAACCATAAGTAACGTCAAATATATAAAGAATAAAGTGTATGAACCAAATTACCATAATTTGATTATTAAAACCGAGTAGGCTCACAGTTTTATGGTTCTCAACAGCTTTCATCTTGAAATAGCGTTCTTATCATATTTCAAATAACTTTGAATTGTCTATCGCAAACTATAACTCTCAACTTACAAAGTGATAAATTCTTAGCTTAGGATTTAATCCAGAATGTCTACAACCACTGCCTTTAGACGCTGAAAATATGCCGATATTAATTTAATAACTCGTGTAATTTGATCAAACACTTAAGGAGTTTGATTACTTGTTTTGGGCCGAGAAATTAATCGTGTTAAATATTTTATAGGTCTAATTTAGAAATTATGTTTTAGAACTTTCACAACATTTCGTTCATCAGTCTAACCGAAGGGACATTGGAAAGAAGGCCGTGTACATGCATGTAACTAATAGTTAATATAGCATACAATATATGTAGGAGGGAATAAACCTGACAAACAGGTTTACCCTATAGGATAAAAGGACACAATCTCAGCAATGATGCTGCCGACGAACGAGCTAAGAAAGGATCTGGAATGATTTCGGCTGGCCGTATCCAGCTCCATCCCTTGCTTCGCTAATGGGAGCCTGGAATCGCCAAAACTCCACATAACTTCAACATGACCGCAAAACGCTGACTGCAGAAAACCCGCTGACAAAACCACTTCTATGCCTCAACAAAAAAAAACATCAGAAATCTCAAAATAATGATAGGGACAATTATGGGCCTTTGTCTCCTTAATAAACATTTTTTTGTCCTTGGCACAACAGACAGTCCCTTGTGTAGAGGCATTTTCTCAAAGGAATCAGTTACCCACGGAATCCTGATATTTGTGGCTGTGGCACAAACGAACAGAAATTCTTGCAGCATTGAGGTCGCTCCGTAATGCGAAGCGTAAACTTCTGAACCAGGACTTTTCGCACAACGAACCTTATCGGCGCCTGAGTGTGGATACTGAATCCACACTACATACATAGCGTAAAGTAAAATATATAAACTACACGATGCTCCACTTGACACAGATAGTCATAAAATTTAAAAAAAAGCAAACGTTTTTTATTAACACTAGGCATGTAACATATAAAGGTATGAGTATATAGCGATCCAAGGGACCTTAAGCTGAGAATTGGACTATTAGAATAACAATAGTTTCATCATCGGAAGTCGGGGCAGATTACGTAATTCCACCTTTATCACCTCTACGTTCATCGTTCCACAACTGAGCTTTTTAAAGACAGTTTTTACCGCGCTCCACCCCTATGTACAACCACTGAAGTATTTCCGTGTCCGGTATCACTTAACATCAGATAAGCCTCCTGCCCGTTTGCCTGCTATTACATTAAAAACTCGTTACCCGCTCGTAGCAATAACGATTAGTATTTTTAAAGAACCCTCGCTTAAAAGAATTATCTGCACAGGTAGTAATGTTAACAACAAAAAAGGTTCCGATTTCATTGCTTACCATTCCAATTTCATGCGTAAGACGAATTACTCTTCGCCCACACTTTCTCCAAACAATCTGTCTTCGACAACCGAATAAAGTGCTAGTATTTTTCAACAACAATTCCCTCAAAGTTTTACTGAATCTGACAATCAACCATTGCTTATTTCCTTTGACAGTAAACTTTCGATAGAACACTCGCATACACTATATTTAAGTCTCGTAAAGCCTCGTGGGTATTCTGCGATATTTATATTTTTAGTAAATGTTTTTTGTGTAATCCTATAATTTTGTTAGATCCATTGAGATATAGAGAATTCGAAAGCGCAATGTTGTTAGCTAGTATTTTCTATGAGAATTAACAGTTGTACATGGTAAGAAATCGTATTAAAACACAATACATGTCTTGTGTCAATAGGCCGATTTTACTTAATTCAATTAATTTTACTAAGTTCAATCTAATAAATATGATGGTCTTATATGACCTACATGGGGTTGCGATTATTAATAATATATTTTAATTAAAATCCTTTATGACGTTTCATAAAACAACTGTATTTTCACTCAAAAATACATTTATAATTATCAGAAATGCCCTTAGCCTTTCTAAGATTATTATACCTAATATTCATTATACATATTTTTTCATATAAATGATTGAATTGTTGACTTTAGAATCTTAAATGATAGGTTTTAGGAAGAAATTACTAAAGGAAGGTTTTAGGAAATTGTTTACGAAACACTGTAAGTAAATTTTCAAAACATATAATGAAAAAGTGAAATTCAAATTCCAAATAATTTTAACCATAACAATAGAAGGCCCCCTGTAGGGCATGGGTCCCATGTTTGGGAAACACTGTTATGGACTGTCTTCTACTCTGTTATGCTTGAAATTGATGAACGTTGGAACGGGTAAAGTTCGGATTATTTTTTGAATAAGTTTTTGTTATTTTGACATAACTGTAATAACTAAACGCAAGGTGCTGACGCGACACTTTTTGTAGGTAATTATGTGTTCTGTAAAGTTGAACGGAAATACAAACGGAAAGAAATGGACTACCCATTACTTTATTCAATCATTTATAGTTTTCGCGCACGCTATGTAAGGAATTATTTACACTTTGAGTGAAATTATAAGTTTTATTGAGGATCTCTATTTTTCTTTAAATATATGATAGATATATCACCCGAAGATAAAATAGTGTGTAGACTTTACAAAGACAAAATTTTTAAAACAGTATAGTAGTTTTGGATGCAATCAAACACTCAAATATTTCCTCTTTAAAATATTAGTATAGATAGGCTGGCGCACACAACTTAGCATTTTCTACCACAGATATCTCAACAGGATTCAATTAGAATGCCAAAAACTTAAAAACTGAAAGTTGGCTTGTTCTGTTGAACATATTTGTTCTCTTTAATTTTTTCAGCGTGCTATGTTAATATAAATGAGCTATTTAGAAATTCAGTCACATAAAATATTACATAAGAAAAATCAGACTTCTCTTTTTCCTTATTTCCTTTGTTGTCTAAACACGCACGAGATTATATAAACAGTATAAGCATACGGTTTCCCTAATCACCATTACAATAATTCCTAAAAGTCACCTACAAAAGAAATTTCTTTCTTCTTCTAGCTTTATATGGAATACAAAAATAAGGTTTTATTACGTAACTGTTACGAAACCCCTATGACTTACTCTACGTTTCTATATACAAGAAGTAAGGACATAGAACAGTACACTACAGATAAACTCTACGGCTAAATCTACGTAGATAAGATACCATAGAGTACTGGGTTCAATTATCCATAAATAAACAGATGCAGAATTATCTTATTATATATACGTATAGAAAATATATTATCTGTATAAAATAAATAAATAAAGGACGCTACAACCTTTTTAGGTCTAGTCAGATTTCTGTATCTATTTCATGATCATTTTTCAATCTAATAGGCTAATAGCTGATCAGCATCCTGTGCTTTACACACGCTGTCGTAATTTTTGGGTCTAAGGCAAGCCGGTTTCCTCAAGATGTTCCTTCACCATTCGAGCGAAAGTTAAATGCGTTAGAAGAAAGTCTATTGGTGCACAGTCGGGATCGAAGCTACGACCTCAGTGATGAGAGTCGCACGCTGAAGCCACTAGGCCAACAGACTTTTTAACTTTTTTTTATGGAATGGATGCAAACGGCAGGAGGCTCATCTGATGTTAAGTGATACCGCCGGCCACCCATGGACACTCACATTGCCAGAAGCCAAGTGCGTTGCCGGTCATTTAAGTCGAATGGGTTCGGAAATACTTCAGTGGGCTGTGATTCCACAAAGTGATGGTACTCGACAAAAACTGACTTATGAAACGCACAGTTGTGGAACGATGACGTCGAAATGATACGATGGTATTGTGTATTCTGCCTTGACGTCCGATAATGAAACTCAGATGCAGGTATCAATCCGAACAAACCGTACCGTATGATGACTTAATTTAGAACCTCATAATTATGGAGTACATCGTTCCATAACGCACATAATACGCAATGCGTACTATAAATTAACCTCGTACAACACAAATAGTACAATTTCTTACTCGACTACAGCTAGAATTATAGCGCTAAAACAAATATCGTTAATTTAATATATTGCTAACAAGATTGACGTAATTGTTACCACAAACATACTAATGTTACTGCATTAAATTGAATTTTACTTGCTATATTGGTCTACTAATGTTTTTAAAGGTATCCACTAAGGAAGCAATACTAACATCCGACATACTTTACAATATAAATAAAGATGTATCACTGATTTTAAGTTGGTTTCTAAATTTGTAAATCTTGCACCGTATGTGAGCAGTGTTGCAAGTGGTTTTATCGTGTGAAGCCCTCGTGGGTTCTTAAATAAACTTATCATTCCACATTCAACTCTCACTCGTACGTTGAAGAAATACATGGTGAGGAAACCAACATGCTTTAAGTCCAAAAAGTCAACGGTGGAAAGCACAGAAGGCTGAGCGTCTGCTTTTTATCTATAGTATTGGATAAAAACGAGCCTACAGGACGCCTGGTAAAGAGCGGACCAGTCGCAGTCCATGAACACCCATTTTAGTGGGTGCGATGCCAGCCTTTGATATGCACTTTTATATTTATTTATTTTTATATAATAATAAACAAAGGCTTATGGCGCTTCTGGTACATTTTCTTCTTGCACAGAACGCTCAATTGAACTTATATCTAAAGTAAAATTTGAAGTTAGATCTAGAACGCTATCACTATATATAAGTAAAAAAAAAACTTTATTTTTCTCACAAAACTTACATACTGTTACTTCATTTTATACATAGTGTATAAAATGAAGTAACAGTTATTTATGAAGGAAATGTTTGTGTGAAACTAATGCCTGTTAAAGGTAAGAGTACCTTACAGGTCGTCAGGCCTCCACAACTTCGTTGTTCGATTAAGTGTGATACACATAATTAAATTTTCAATGAAGCCATAAGTAATATTAATCTCTTACAACATCGTTAATCTCGTATTGGACAGGCCTTGCATTTACTTAAAATTTTGTAATAATCTAAATTAGCATCACAGTAATGTAATTTAATATTACAAATTTCCTTCGACTACCAAATGATATTTATTTCCAACACACAATATACAGTATTTACAATATTAAGAAAATTAAAATAATAGGTTTTGCTATGTGGCAGTGTACCTTTAACCCTGGCAGAATTTCCTTGCTGTATTGCGATATTTATTCGTTAAGCGAGGAAACCACCAGCTCTTGGGTCACCACTATCTACCAAGCATCAACTTAAATCTTTAATTAAGTGTTTGTGTTACTCCGTTTTTTATCATTATATACTGTGTACCATATATATGGTATTCCTGCAGGTATCCTGTCTGTACACGAGAATAAAAAACTGCTAATTTAAATAAAAATAACTTTAGAATATTGTGTTAGCAAAAGCCAGTATCAAAAGCTGTACAATTAGATTCTGTTGTTATTTTTGTTTGTTTCTAGATGTAAAATTGTATTTCCTATTGGCAAACCTGTTTTTAAATAAATAACTACAAACTTCGATTGTAAGAATAAACCTCTCAAAGGAACAAAGAGTACTTTATCATTGTACCAATGGTGCGATAACCTTTTAGCTCTGGACCTCAGATTACTCTGTCCGTCATCATTTCTAACAGGCTAGGTAACCTTCTATACCCGACCCACATCATCGGCTTTTTAAGCCGGTTTCCTCACGATATTTTCCTTCACCGTATAAGCGAATGTTAAATGCACACATTACGAAGTCCATTAGTTTTTTTAAGGGATCGAACCTAAAACCACTAGGCCTTACTCCAATTTATCAGTAAGTGTTCATTTCACTGTCATTTAAATACAATTAATTCATAAAAATAATAATAAGCCCTATATCACACTGTCCCTTTAATAAGCCGTTTAAATATACGTTATAGAATAACAATATTTTTATTAGAGGGGAACCTAAGCGGGGCTCATAACGCATATAACTAAACTAAACATACATTACATTCACTGCATACAGAGTTTTTAATAAAATCGTAACGCAAAGGAGTTCTTTCATGAAATGAAATGTGAACTGCATTTCATTATAAAGAAGAATTCTCTGTTTGACTATATGTATTCATGCGATAAACTAATAAACTGGCTGAAATATAATGATTATTGTAATAGGTCGCAAATAATCTCGTTAAAAAACAAAATCCACGCATAACACGTATTTTCTTTATTGTAAAATCTGTGTGAATCCTCCCAAATTTGTTTTGATATTTTTAAGGGACCTAATTCGTTTGGATTGGGATCAGATAACAACATTTTATTAAAGATCAAAACCCTGTGAACAATTGTAAAAATTCACGTACCGCAATAACTATAAATATCTATTAACGATTGTCTTACATTATTAAAAACACATGACTAACATAGGTAATATACGATAATTATGGGATTTAAAAATAGAATTCTTAAATAAAAAATAGTTTACAAATCGAAATAAATTCCCTCTTGTCATCGTACTCAAAGCCGACATTTCTTCTCAACATTCTCTGAATAACAATGTTAATACTTTTATGACAAGACTGCATTCATTTTTTCCTAATAGTATTATAAGTATATAGTGTTTTTTTTATATTTTTCCAAAGCTTAGAACAACACCATACGTAAATGTCATTTATTAATCAAATATGTTATCGTTGTGTGTGACTTAATATAGTTTTTTTTGTTATTTATTTATTTAAACACTTGCGGCATAGACCCGAAGGTGTCTAGGCAGAGACAACGAATATATACTTGCTGCTAGTTCTTGCAATCCTCACAAACTACATCAAACTTAAAAAGATTATATTATTTAAGAAAAACTTCTTCTCATGCCTCTCAAAGATAAAACAAGCAATGCCTATCACAAGAATGTACTACACATAATATACTATGAGACTAAGAAAACGTATTGGTTAATATTTTGTTTTAACTCACTCCGTTATGCATTAACCAACAAAATTCCTTTTAATTAATTTTTGCACGAAGTACTAAATAAAAACATAATGTTAAAGTGTAATAACAAAGTTTTACGTAAAGCAATCTTCAAGTAATTTTATTGAACTAAAATTCAAATTGTATATCTGTGGCCATATAGATCAGAATATGATAAGTCGTACTTATTATTAACTTAACTTTCATCTGATGTCCTACGGGGCAATCAAAATATTAAAGAAATTACATAACAATGATATATTTATTATTAAAATCGATTATATTTAAATCATTTATTAAACGTCGAAGTAACGACGTTACTGTCAACCATTGCAATTATTAATTAAATTATCAAAGTCAAATCAGTTCAAAGCCGTTATAATAGTATTTGCAATATTGCAATTATTATATTCAATAGATGATAGAAATAGTGATTCCATCATTCTCATCATTGAAAGTAATTAGTAAGCACTGTGACATATAATAGAAGGAAGTTGGATCTAGTTGATACTGTTCTACAATGTATGGTTGTATTTGCATTTTAGTTCTAATGGAAACAGTGTTTATATTCTCAATAGAAATTGAACCATAGAAAAACCCAAACAATACGTTAACTTATCTATGAAATAAACAATATTTTACTAAAAAGTTTAAGCTATAATAATCGACATAGTAACATGGAATAAAAAGTTAAAATTATACACACACTTTCACTTTTGATATAAGTTTGATTTTTTAGCCTATATCATCAAAAAATCTGTCCGATTAAGCCAGCGATTCTATGGGAACTTTCCATGTTGAACAGCTTTTGTCCCTGTTTTTTTAAAACAATTTTTGATATTTTGTAAACTCTATATCACGACACAAAAGGGACTGTGCATCTTATGGCGTTATAGAAAGTTGTCGTTAAATGGAGAGAAGAAAAACGTATAGATAATCCATGACTCCTACTTATTAGTCATGGTCAAGGACAGTCTACACGTACAAGCAATCCCAATTTGTAAACAAAAGACCGAATTTCTTAGAAAGTTCGTATGCATGATGCCGACAGTCGAGTTTATTGCGGGCTAATATAATAAAGTGACAAAATAACGTACAAAGCTGCGCAGTTTGAATTGAGTGATAATTAATATTCAACGTAAACACAGTATTTAGAGACTACCATTAAAGTATCTTCAACGGTAGATCACTAATTACATCATATAATAACTTACTAAGAAACGCGCAATTACTTAACAACTGAGACAGTGTAAGTCTCGTAACTGTTTTAGTATTTATTATTAGTTATTAAAATGAGTTTTATTACTAAATCGCTTAAGTTTTAATCAACCACTCTGAGTACGAAAGTAATTCTACTTGGGTCATAATTGATTTTAATTATCTGGGTAGGATCTTATGAAATTATAATAATCTAATATCGCTTTTGAGCTGTGTCGCTTTCGTGATTAAGATAGATTGCGTACCGTTTAGTAATGACATCAAAATGTGATTAATGGATACGAGAACAATTATTTTATATGATGAAATATTTTTAAAGTAATTCACCGCTTTTATTAAAAATTCTTTTTTTTATGAAACTGTTAATAACAAATTTGGTCTTGAGTTTAAGTTTACAATTCATAAACAAGATTATATTTATGAAATTTTTAAAGAAGTTATTATATACATTTATGAAATATTTTTTTATTTTTAAAAATTTCGTGACGTATCTAATAGCATAATAAATATGCGCGTGGAGAGTGCTAGTCATAAACTTTCTTATATAACTTTAAATTTATAATTCACTCCTATAAGCCTATCACAATTTATCGATGCAACCATAAAACAATTTAACTGTCTAGTAACCAAAACTTGCCTACTATTTTATTATAGAAAATTTCTCAGTAAAAATTCAACCACTTGAAAAGAGCGACAGTTTAAAAATAAATTCTACTCACATTATTTCGAAGTGAAACAAACTCGAAACAAAACCACTTCACCAAACCTTCACTTTCAAGTTACACTTTAGTTTTCAAGTTGCACTCGGCATAAAACTTTCCAGTAATTTTCACTTTTCACTTCGAATAATCGTAATTTTCGTTGCGGCAACGCTACGTCGTGCTACGTCCGTAGAGCATCTACGACTGTGCGTAGCGGTAATGTGACGCCCCCTATCGGACCTTCCTAAACACATAGAGTTACTACAGAGATATTTAAGATCTCGGCGTACTGTGCATTCCCACAAAGTAGCTATTTACATAATTTTCCGAAAATGAACTTAACGCGCGCTGAAAACCTTTTTATTTTAAGAAGTCTGAATACTGCCTCCCAAGTAATATGTTTTTAAATATGAATAATTCAAATACATATACAATTACTTCTAAGTTTAAACAAATATTATTATTCTGTATTCTATTTTATTTTAGTAAACATTTTAACAAAAACGTAATTAATTTCGTATTCATTGCAACGTTTTCATTATACTTTATTTGAAACAATTAATTGGGGGATCGGGACAGTTAATTAGAGTCGACATAAATGCAGGTTTTATTTGAATAAGTAAGAAATATTACATCGAATTCAGAATTCGCTTACTTCACACTTTCCAACACAAACGAATATTGTTAAGTTAAATAGATTTAGTAATATGTTATAACGTAATCTATTTTATTAATTTAAAATCCACTTTGGAGACACCAAAATAACGGGCAATCTTCTTTAAAGTTATTTAGGAACAATTGCCCAAATAAAGGGCAGCCGTAAACTTTCGCCTTAAGATTTATGAGGGACTTTAAGGTAAAAATCCCGCAAAATATATTGTAGGTGACTTTAATGTGACTTCGGGACTTTTTAGAGCGAACTCTTGGGAATGAGTGATTTCAGAAGGTTTAATATTAAAATGTACTTGGTGGTGAAGATTTATATTAAGCACAACTTTATCACGTAGTTCACACGCATTTTATAATTAAAATCATAGAGCGGAAGTTTTGATTTTTTAGAGAAAAAATATTAAAGAGGCACATATACACGTTGTACGTGAGCCGCGAAGTTATTACAACCCAAATTTTTATTTAATCAAGTATGTACTCAAATTTATTATAATACTATAATAAATTATAATGATTGACCGTAGTACAATCTAGATTGTAAGGGAATTAATTATATTTACACGGACAATAAATTAAACTAAATTTCATTCGAACATAATGCAAACAGCTTAAACCCGTAAGTTAATTAGAGCATTATACACAGAGCTCTAGAGAGTTCAAATATGAGTTCGTGAATAAAAAAGATTAAAACAGTAACATTTTCAGTTTTAAAGCTTGAAAAAATTGCAGTCTTTCATTCTCACTTTTCACACCTATTTTTCTTTAAAAAATAGTTCTTTTTATACATCTAGTTAGACTTTTCAGTCAATTATCTGGTACGATACAGACTTTAGTGGTAGGTCACGACTCACTCCTGACTATAAATAAACTCTTAGCTGGATAAAAGAACTGGAACTGGAAGATTTGATGTGGTAAACTATAATAAATAAATAACGCATCTATTACAAAAAATTCTGACGTTTCGCGTGCTTTACAGCGTGTAAAAAGATTAATGTGTTTAAAATTATGTAAATAATTATAAAGTTTATAATAATAATACATAGATTCAATCCGTTTAAAAAGTGTTTTATTAATGTGTAAAAGCCATGTTAGCAAAAGACAATTCTTTGATATATTCCAGCCAGTCTGGTAACCGTGCGATTGTTAATTTGGGTCAATCCCAATAGATTCATCTGTTTGCATAGGCAGATAACTACTACCATCAATGAAGACGTGAGATTGACATGTTTTAGACTCAATTATCAAAGGCGCCTAGTCACCTACTTACTCCAACATAAGTGTGCCCAGTGTTTGATGTCTCGTTTATGCAGGATCTCTCGTCTGCGGTTGCATGTTCGGACTACTTCAGATGGTCAGGGTTCATCCTCCTCCTCTTTTTCGTTTTCTCTTTATTTTACAAAATAATATAATAATAATAAGCCTTTATTCCACATCTTTGACATACATTTGATAAAAAAGATAAATTTATAGTTTTAACTAAGATGCGGCCCTTTCCGGGAGAAGGCCTCCTCCAACTTTTTTCACCCTAATTTATTTTGTGCCATCGTCATCCAATTTCTACTAGCTACCCTCTCGATCCCGTCGGCCCATCGCTCTATTGGTCTTCCTTTGTTCCTTTTTCCTTTTGGACCCGTCTATTCGGTTACTGCTCTAAACCATCTGTCCAACAGGCTACGTGGCCCGCCCATCATCGCCCCCATCATCATTTAAGTTTAAGGGCATATTGCTCAGCATCAATAATTTTGGTTTTTCTACGAATATATTCACTTTTATGTTTGTCGCGTAATTGAATTCCGAGAATACTCCTTTCTATCGCACGTTTGCACGAACGTATTTTGGCTTATGTTTTGTTTTTAAAAATCCAATTTACAAAATAACACATTAGAAAACCGCTGTGGTTTTTATTAATGTCACCATAGCAGTCTTATTTAGGAGCGCGACAAATGCATATAAAAGTAGTCTTTTAATTTACTGTTCATGCTGGTTACCGTTAGGCTATCTAATATCTGACTGGGACTATCTTAGACACTGCTATTAGGCTACTCAATTCCTCATAGATCAATTCATCAAACCAGTTGCATCATAATATATTCTCCTAGTGTAATGTACTATAGGGTACAGGACAGAGATAGCATATGTCCTTTCCTTTACCTTGCGAAGTTCTTGACCTTTACTGCCACCAGAACTGCGTAGGGCTTTAATTAAATCGTTTAAAGATAATGAATGACGAGACGGAAAGAGATACTTTATAGGTAGATTATGATAATCACCTTCTAACTATATGTTACGCTCTTCCAATAGATGTTTATTGGAAATTCCATCCCACAGCTCATCTTTCATAGGCAATTTAGGTTCTCCGCCATTAAGTTGTAAAATAGGCTGCCCGACTCCATACTATTGGCACTTGTACACGCGTAAGAACTTACAGAAGAGTATTAAAAGATGATACGGAGGTACCGTATCATCTTTTAATACTCTTCTGTATAAACATATTCTCATTTTTCCTTTTCTTCTGTATTGCATCGGCATTCATGAATTTGTGAGATTAGCTTTAAAGTTTGTTATTAATATTTTTTTTGTATTACTTTAGATTAAGGTTCTATAATTTTTTCATACGTAACATCGTAACATTTGGTTATGCCCTTCTTGCACTTTATCGTTTCTCATCACTTTTGAAGTAAAACTTTTTCGGTTACGCGTCCCATGTTTCGGTTACGAGTCACATTTTTCCGCTACGCGCCATCTTTTTCTCGTCGCTGCCATTAATAACAAGAATATATAATAACGATAACAAAGAATAATAACGGTAATCTTAGTAGTGATAAGGTAAAATGAAATAATTGTATTATTTGTATTCATGTCTATGATGATAAAAGCCTTTTGTTAAACTTTATCTAATTTAACTTTATTTAACCAATTTCTGTAAAGTTGCATATAGTAGATCATTTTTCGAAAAATAAGGTCATAAAGAAGTTTCATTTCTTACGCGTGTACAATAGTACACGCACATATTTTTTTCTTTTTTTATATTTTCTCTTACTATGGTTGCCTGGAAGAGATCGCTTGTTAGCGATAAGGCCGCCCGTTGCATTCCTTATATTTTTTTTAATGCAACGTAGTGTGAATAAAATGAATAGAATAAAATAATTGACAATTATCACCACTGTCGGAAATCGTTGTCGGCAACCTTTTCGATATGTATTCTACTCGTAAAGTCCAGCTTAAGCAAAATCCCACTTCCTGCTTGCTCTCGCAGCATAATAGTTTTCACGACTCTTCGCCGGAGAGCGATTAGGGGAATTAGTGAAGCATATGGGGCCATATACTGTGTTGAGGCGTATATATGTGATTTAAAACCGTACTTAAACGTAAAGATTAACATATAGCAAATAGACTGCTAACTGTAAAAAAATATTTTTAATTATATAATAAGACCTTATATAATATTTTTTTGTTATTATGCTGTAAAAAACAAACTAATAAATGATACAACTATGCTTAGTGTTAGACTATTATGTACGCGATACATAAAAGAAAGTATACCTAATACTCCGCTGATAAAACCCAAGAACACTCAATTCAGCGTATTCAGGTGTATCGGCAAATCCCAGTACACGAAGTTTTATGTCCTTTCCTGTCCTACTAAATTCTTACTTGTTCGAGAAACTCTTAATAGATAGCCAACAAAGGGGTTGATTGAATATCTTGTGTTGCTTTGCGGAGCTGGGGGCGTTGTTTATTTCACTTCTGATTTGATCTAGTTTACGTGTTATTCATGGAATCAAAAAAAATATGTATCCGTTTTATTTTGAGAAACCGCAAGTAAACTTCAAGTGAGAAATGAAATGTTTCTTTTCATGAGAGCTGGAATCTTTTTTAGAAGTAAATATTATTTTTAATCTACTCCAAGGTTAAATTGCCAGAAACATTAAAATTAAAAAAAATAAACTTCTATATTATATTTTATAAAAATGTTGTATGGCCGCAATGTCGTGTTAATAAATAAATATTTCTCACTTAATGTTATATTCATGCTCGTCTTCGCTTTGCCGAAGGCTATAAAAGCTACAACGAACCACTTATCCCACTGTTTGCCTCAAGTCAACTCAGTGTTAGTGATTAAACCAAATACCAGCTGATCTCCGTGGTTTCGTGCGCATTAATTCAATATTGTATATGTGTATGATATGTATCTTTTTGGAAAAATTTGTTACTGTATTGGAAATTCAAGAACGTGTGTCATTTGTTTTAAAGTAAAAAGCTGATTGAATATCGGATTATATGAAGACAGACATAAAAGAAAATAAGTACATGTAAAAAATATTTTATAAGATCCGGCAAGAATAAGCTTAATTTTAAATGCCCTAGTAAATTAACTATTACTATATCCAGGCCAGGCCGATTCCAAAATTGGCATGGCAATAGTATTGATAATTCAATTTCTGCTGTGCCTGTTTTTTTTTTCATATATTGCCTTCCTATTTTATTTCCCATGCAATTATTATTATTTAATAACTCATTTAGTATTAAAAAAGTACCACTTGACTACATATAACTTCTATATACAGCATATGACGTCTTGTCACGACTTATCACGTCTTGTCACGCCTTTCACGTCTTGTCACGTTTTGTTTTGAAATGATACATTTCTTCCCGATAGAAAACAATAGAGCACGAAGATATATTGTCTATGTTAGATTGAAGTTAAATATTTCAAGTGACATTAATTTGGGATATTACGTTTAAAAGGTATCAGTCATATATAAACTCCTTATTATTTGATTTTATTTTACTTTTATTCAATAAGTAAAATATCCGGTGTGGCGCTACCTATACCTGCCATGCCTATATGCCTGCTCTTCGTTTGATAAACCTAAAAAATATAACAAAATACAGTTATTATTAGGAATGGAAATTCTTGTTAGCTTTTTCAACTGATAATCTTTTCTTTCTCTGCCTGATAGTCCTAAGATTTGACAAGAATCATGAGAATTGAAAGATGTCAGTTGTCAGTAACCCGTTCCTTTTAGACACTGTCAATTGTTATTTGTCGGTGTCGGCTAAGTTATTGAAATGATTATGTTGATGTGATTTCGTTTATATTTTACTTGGGTTTAGCTTTAATTTAAGTTTTTAATTGGATTAAAGTTTAAAATGTCGGAAAATGAGCTCGATGATGCGTAAGAAAACCCAAGTCTCATTCGTTATTCGGGACGAGGAGGAGAAGAGGCATAAAAACGGTGTCAGCTCACTTCAATTGGATCCTGTACAAGGAAGGCTTTATACCGCCGGTCGAGATGGCATCATTCGCGTATGGCATGCTGGGAACGGTTCCCAGGACCGCTACATACAAAGCATGGAGCACCACACGGACTGGGTTAATGATATCGTGCTCTGTTGCGGTGGAAAAAACCTTATTAGTGCTTCTTCGGATACCACAGTAAAAGTATGGAACGCTCCTAAAGGATTTTGTATGTCCACGTTGAGGACTCATAAAGATTATGTGCGCACGTTGGCATACGCAAAAGATAAAGAACAGGTTGCTAGTGCTGGATTAGACAGAGCTATATTTTTATGGGATGTTAATACCTTAACTGCATTGACTGCTAGCAACAATACAGTAACTACATCTAGTCTTGTTGGTAATAAAGAATCCATTTACAGTCTTGCTATGAATCCACCTGGGACTATCCTGGTTAGTGGTTCTACCGAAAAAGTCCTCAGGGTTTGGGATCCTAGAAATTGTTCACGTCTCATGAAATTAAAAGGACATGCTGATAATGTAAAAGCTCTGGTTGTCAGTAGAGATGGCACACAATGTGTATCTGGTAGCTCTGATGGTACCATTAAGTTGTGGTCATTATCACAACAGCGGTGTGTATCAACCATCCGTGTACATTCTGAAGCAGTTTGGGCCCTGTTGGCTACTGAAACATTTAGTCATATTATATCTGGAGGTCGTGACAGGCTAGTAATTATAACAGAGTTAAGAAACCCTGACAACTTCATGATTGTCTGTGAAGAATCAGCACCAGTACTCAAATTATGTTTTACAGCAGATCAACAGGGTGTTTGGGTTTCTACATCAGATTCAGACATAAGGTGTTGGAAACTTCCTCCAGTTAACACATTAAATTCAGAAATGTATAACCAAAACAATTACAATACAAATAATGTATATCAAACACAACCCTTGCATCACATACCAGGCGGACGTGCCATAAAATACTATACAGTACTAAATGATAAGAGACACATTTTGACTAAGGACACATCAAACAATGTTGTATTGTATGATGTCCTTAAAGCTTCTAAAATTGAGGATTTAGGTGAAATTGACTATGAGGAAGAAGTCAAGAAACATTTTAAGATGGTATATGTTCCAAATTGGTTTAATGTTGATTTGAAAACTGGAATGCTTACAATACACTTAGGACAAGATGAGACTGATTGTTTTAGTGCTTGGGTGAGTGCAAAAGAAGCTGGGTTGACCACAGAGAATGATCAAAAGGTTAATTTTGGGGCTTTACTGTTACAAGCATTGTTGGAGTATTGGAATCATCCAAATAGAGTAAATGAGGGTGGTCAAAAAGTATTTGGCAATAATTTCTTTTCAGTACCACTACATACACCACTTATTTTTAGCGAGGTTGGTGGAAGAACATTATATAGGCTTCAGGTAATTATTGTTTTTATAACAATCATATAACTAATATGAAACACCATTATTAGATATGTTTCTGTCAAAAGGTCAAGTTTTAAAAATACACACCTAACATTATTGCTATTTGTGTATTGTCTTTAATATCTACTTTTAGTGTGAATGGATATATTATAAGAAACTGTTGTCTTGAACCTATAAATTAACTTATATTTAATATGTGTATTAGGTATAGAAAGCTGCTGACAATTTACTTGTCTATAAAGAACAATTATCAATTAAACAGACGCAGAAATGTGTCTACCCCATGCTATTGGGTCACAGGATTTCATACATTTGTTTATTAAATCAAAATATCTCGATACAATATGAAAAACGGACATATAGCAAAGAAGAACATTAGTTTGCATACCCTCCACACTGGTTCCCCAAAACAAAATGTATCTACTACGCAAAGTATAGTATGTATTTGCCTAAATATTTCAGGTTGGTGATGCAGGTGGCGAAACAGAAGGCAACATATTGTTAGAGACAGTGCCCTCGTGGGTTGTAGATG
The DNA here is from genome assembly GCF_905147105.1 of Pieris brassicae. Lineage (NCBI taxonomy): Eukaryota > Metazoa > Arthropoda > Insecta > Lepidoptera > Pieridae > Pieris > Pieris brassicae. The sequence continues at coordinate 13,571,516 of NC_059670.1, read as the reverse complement.
TAGCAATAGAGATGGCTGCACCCAAACTAAACAAACTACCATTTTACTTGCTACCACATTCCAGTTGTCAAAGCAAACAGGATAGACAGAAAAAGGTAAGCATTTGTAAATTTATTAAACTGCAATATTTTTTTCTTTTTCACTACTTTACCAAAACTTTATCCAGATTCTTTTAAACATATGGACTCTCGACTCTTCTCAAAATAATGTTTTGTACATTTAATTTTTTTAAGAGTATTTTATATCCAATTTAAAGTATGTTTGTATTACATAATACCATATATATGTATAAATAATGGGCCAACGAGGCTCCATCAAATTGTATGTACTTATCCAATTATTTAGTAATGCTATTGTGGGCCAAATAGTTTCCCATATGCAATTTCGAGTCTTCAAACTTTACCAAGAGTGTTTTAACATTAAGTAGACATTGTGACAATTGACTATGCGAGAGAGATATTTGCATTTTCATGAATGGGCAAGATGTGACTTATGTTTTTTATTTTATTTTTAACAATTGAGCGATATTAAAGGTAACAAGATTTATGGGAGGGCATATATACCAACGTAATTCTATATATATAAGTGTTTCCACACGTGGGGCCGCGTCCTACAGGGAGGCAATTTGATTCGGAAATTTATTAAAATTATTTAGAGTTTGAATTTCAGTTTTTCGTTATATTTTGAAAATTTACTTACTGTTTCGTTAACATGTTTCTTGTTATTTCTTCCTAAAACCTATCATTTAAGTTCCTAAAGTGGACATTTAAATTTTTTAATAATAAAATTACGTATATTAGAATTTTATAAAGGCTAAAGGCACAAAAAACGCTAAGCAACAATGATCTATTCTAATATTATAAAGTTGAAAAGTTTGTTGACCGCGCCATCCCAGGAACTACTACGTCATCGGACAACAAACGGCAATGTTAAATGTGACGGTTTTTATAAAGATAGAAAAAATTGTCCTCATTTTATTTCAATTAATATCTTAGGATGCGTACAAATATTACGTAACGAATTTTGGGGGCGTCCTCTTATCAAACGTTACGATGCGAGGCGGGGATTGAATTACGCATTATTGATAATATTATTATATGACTTTCCAGTACTGTACGCCACATAATGGTAAGTTTTAGGTATAAAGAGTTACGGGGGGGTGGTCACGAAACATTTTACTATTGGATACAGACGTTTTACTATAAGTTAAGAATTTCCAAAAATGCGTGACGTAATACTTGAACGCTCACAAATTAAATACAGTTCAATCATAAAACAGCTCATGTATAAGACATGTATTGGAGAGATATGATTATGGTTTATAAGTTTTAATATTAAATGTTAATATTTATATTTTAATATTCAATCGATTTTACAGGATCGTCTTGTAGCCAATGACTTCATCCAATGCCGTAAAGTTGCCGAACATGTTGTGGAAAAAATTATTGGTGGTGGAGACGTGAACGGGTCTGGTACAGCCAAGACTGAGGAGAACTCTGACGCACCTGAAGAAAAAGTCGAACTGCTTTGCTGTGATCAGGTCAGTTGACTATTATGCTACTAAATTATGTTTTTATCGATTATCATGTAACATCGTTTGCTGGTCTGTGGTTAGTTTGCCTCCATACAATGTAGTATACAGTCCCTTCAGCGACGCTATAATTTACACTGTAAGCTCCTAAACAAATTTTAAATATGTTATCTGAAAAGTTGGACGATAACAACGGAATATTTGCCTAACCTGTGCTGTATTGAAACATAAAAATGCTGTGGCGCTCCTACCCTAGGCCATGGCCTCAGTTAGAAACTGTCACACCCCATCGACTTGGGTTTTCTCACGTTGTTTTCCCTCACCGTAAGATCTAGTGCAAACTGTTCTATGTATGGATACATAGAACAAAAACATGTATGCAATTCACACGTGGTAGATATGAAGCCTTCAAAAATTGGTTTCCAGATAATGAGTCAAATGTAATTTTTTTTTTGTTTAATATTAATTTTGATAACTACAATGATTAAAAAAGTTAAAAAAAAAATTAACAATATGTAAATTGTACTTTTTTCACTATCTAAATATAGTATTAGACTTTTCTTTAAAGATTTTTTTTATTTCGATTTTAATTTTTAGGTTTAATATCAATCTTTAATTTAGATAAAAACTAAAACTATTGAAGTTTGAAAGTCGTTGAAACGCAAAGCACATCTATGTTTTTTAATTTGAAAAATGATCAATACACTAATTCAAAGTTTATACACTGTATAATGCTTCCTATCTCATTTTCTTTTATCTGTCGCTTTTTCGTTTCATCTGTTCAAATCACAACGAACTAAAGAAGTTTTCACTTCAAAAGGTGTATTAGAACACAGCTGAGGCTTAGAGCTACGATTTCAGGGATAATAGTGGCACCGATCGAACTCTACTTCAGCTCTACCTAATAGACAAAAACTAACATATTTTACTTTTGACATTATTATAATAGAGTATGCAGTTAGGCTATGGAATTCACTTCCCGTCCCTATTAGCTTCGCTTTCTTCTTCTTAAAAACATTACCTGTCCACATCGTGTCCCTAACTTTCTTACTAACTACTAACTGACGTGAAACTTATCGTGATTTATGTGTCTTTTTACTTTCTATTTTTAATGTATCATCTTTTCTTCATCTTTTTTTTTGTTCCTGGTTAGTTTTGTCTTAATAACTGTGTATAACATGTATTCTTGCACTACTTGCCTATCTTATGTAATTTAATACATTTTTATTTATTTTTTTCTAAGACCGCCAGTCCTTCCTCTATCCAGTATCCTTTTGATTTAATTATGTTCAATTTTTTTTTATTGTAGTGTAACGAAGTGTTAATAAATAATAAATGAATAAATATTACTTTTTCAGGTTTTGGATCCCAACATGGACCTACGTACAGTGCGTCATTTTATATGGAAATCTAACGTAGAGTTCACACTACACTACCGAATCATAAAACAATGAAATTCAATACCACTTTATACAGGATTTAGGTTTTGTTGCTCGACACACAGCATAGTTAATTTTTCACATACAAATTATGCCAAATAAATTATTTTTAGTACTTGAATCTAACATAATATGTTTAGTTGATGAAGGATAAAGTTCTATCATAAAAAGTCTAAAATCATTTATCGATGGCTATTTATAGTCCATGCTGACAATATTCATAACCAACTTTATTTTTTTAAATCTGGTCAATCTAAAGGTTTGAAATGGCATAAAGTACTAAATTTCAAATTTGTTAGCAATAGTGAAATCAGTGCTAAATGATATTGATCTTCACTGAGTGTGTTTACAATAACTAAATTCAATCAGAACTGAGCTGTGAAATCAATTTACTTAATAACAGTAATCAAACAAAGTCAGGTTGTCTATCTAGGTCTTTTGAACTGTACTATCAGTTGCTAGACTGCTTTAAACTGGTATGTTATAGAATTGTATACCAAAACTTACCTAGATGTGTATTAATTCATTAGTAAAGGTAAAAATTCTTGCCTCACCCTTTGTGCGTAATCTGATGTAGAAAGAAAATTGTCTGCTTGGAAATGTTTTCTAAGGAAAATTACCACAAAAGTATTGGTTTGTAGTTTGAAAGGTCTTTCAAATATTTTGTTTTGGCGCAATTTACATTTATCCAATTTGGTATTTAAATATAATTTATTTGTCAAAAATGTGATTTAAATTGTTTAGAAATTAATAAAAGAGTAGTTGTTTATTCTTTAAGAATAATGAGAAATGTTTTTTGTTATGTGGCCTATTGACAATTTTCTGTACTGTACTTGTTATTTGTATCGTAAAAGAATATTATAATCACCTTATACTATATCTATAGTTTGGGGAGGAAAGATGGATTGTCCGCCAATCTAAAGGCCATCAACTTATCAAACTGGCCCGAAAGGCTTTGGTGGATAATATCTGTATATTAAAAGTAATTTTGAATTTCTGGTGATTTATGCTACAGAAATATAATTTCCTTTTTTGAGTAGTATTTGTCTTTGAACTGCATCTTGAAAATTGCTCGAGAATTTTTGTTTATGATTTTGTGTTTATTGAAACAATTTTTTAAATGTCTTTTTCAGTGAATATTCTTTTTGAATGTGTATAAAAGAGTTACTAAATGTTCATTGTCCATACTTAACAATATGCAGTTAAATTATTATAAATAGTATTGATTATGTTTGATATTATATTCAAATAAACTGATTGTGTAAATAAATCTTAAATTATTTAATAGACGCAAATTTTATGATGAATTATTATAGTTCCATTGAGAGAGATTATGCATTACACGAGCGTTGGATAAACGCTATGTCTACTGAACAACCAGAGACAATTATAATGTTTATGCTTCCATTTATTTTCAAATACTTGTATGGTTTTCTGTGGAGAAATCAATTGTTACTGTGTATACTACACATATACATTAGTTTCGTATAGAGATTCGAAACTCGAATCGCTGAATAGAATTCTTGCAGAGGTCCCCTATTTGGTCGCGCTCACAACTGGTATTTAACTTCCAAACCACGCAGAAGTTAACGGTCCGCCGATATGAAGGTGGGCTTCCTTATATAAGTAACCAGCTGAAATGTGTGAGCATAGTTTTGAACTTCTATCAGGTATATAGCAAAAAATATGAACTCAACTTTAGATGACCAAGTGACGGCAACACCGATCATTTCGCGGTGTGATTCGATCCCAGAAATTATTCTTGTCCTGACACGCCTTTTATGGTACCCGTACTCGCTCGGCACTGTCCCGAAAAGGTGATTCGTACAACTATCGCATAATAGCTATAACCTCCTTGTTCTCCAAAATAATGGAAACCATTATTAACGCTCAGCACCTGAGGTATCTAGAGGGCCACCAGCTGAGAAACGATTGTCAGTACGGGTTTTATCGTAGTCGCTCAGATAAAGATACAAGTTTGCGCGTTTATCGTTAAAAAATATGCATTGTCACTTCTCGTCTCTTCTAAGATTGGTTGGAAAGAAGGTTGGTATGCTCAGCAAGGCTCTCGCCCTACCGGTATTTAAGTATAACCCATCGCTTGGAACTGTATAAAACGCAAGTTCGTCCCCACATAGAGTACAGTTCACCTCTGGGTGAGAGCCCAAGTATCAGGTCCAGGTCCGCCCACTTGACCGTATTCAACGAAAAGCAGTTCGAATCGTCGACAGTCAGTAATTTTCCGGCTTTATTCCTTGACGTTGCGTAAAGATGTTGGGTCTATGTATCTTCTACCACATTACCATGCATGCCATGTTCAGAGGCGTTGTTCGGATCAATACCTGTACCTGAGTTTCACCATCGGACGTCGAGACAGAATACGAAATTTGACCGGTACATCCTCGACGCTCGCCGTTAAACAAGTGAGTGGCAGTTTTTGCCGCGCACCCTCATTCCAATTCTTTAAATGCCGGCAAGGCACTCGCGAGCCCTTTGGCATTAGGAGTGTCCATGGGCCGTGGCCCCCTGTTCTGTAAAAAATAATGCCAACATCTACGGCCCGACTTAACCGTATGTTATCGCATTAAGGTGTTGTAACAAAAAATTGTAGAGGACTCTGGGCATAATAAAAAAATTCAAAGTGGCCATAAAAAGACAGCCATACAAGTGGAACTTGAATATTTCTCGCGCAATCTAGCTGAAAGTTGAATTGAATTAATTTATCGACCTGTGCATTAAATCTGTATACTTGAATTCAGCAGCTCCTTTCATACTTTTTCTATGGGACATGTGTTGTTCTGCAATATAAATATGTAATTTTTGTTAATTTCACTGCCTCTAAGCTCTCAAAGAAAGTCTCGACGTAAGCATTTACGCTAAGTTGAGAATGGAAAGCATTTGACTACTTTTTACGTCTGCGGATTAAAAAAGTTGACAGCTATTCTTTGACAGATGAGAGATGATAGGAATAAAACCTCTACTTCACAGATGTCAAGTTAATTGTTATCTAAGAATTCTAAGATTTGTTATGAAAAATTTAGAGTTTAGATAACCTAAAATGAATCTATTCTTCTGATATTGTATTAATATAATTAAAAATGAATGGACGATTCATATTGCGTTCCGTGTATTGTATGTTTACACAGAAACATTTTCTAGGACGCTCTTTTTCACCAGGTTATAGAGTATGTATTAGTTTAATTAGTAAAGATTTACGAAAGTTTTCTACTAAAAAAAATCCTGATATTGTGGAAAAAAAACATTGTAATGTGGGAACAATAGGACATGTTGACCATGGAAAAACTTCACTGACTGCAGCAATTACAAAGGTTTTGTCAAAAGAAGGCACCGCAAAGTATATTTCTTACGATGAAATTGATAAGGCGCCAGAGGAAAGAGCAAGAGGTATGCACCTATTAATTTATTTAATTACCAAGTTCTAATATAGAGCCAAAACAGTACAGCGCTAATCTGAGATATTTTGAAGGATTCAAAATGTATTAATTGTGGAATATATCATTATATCTATTTTACAAGCTATATAACCACTATCTATAGAGTGACAAAGTATTCAGTGTACAAAGAGTGTTCACTGACGAAACTTTGTACCTATTGAAAATATTTGTTTTAAAACAAATTGTTAATATATTTAGAAGACTGAATTTGCATAGTCTAATCTGAAGGCCAAGATAAGTTTTGGTTCCATAAAGTGAACATAAATTTCAGAAACAAGATTTATCTCAAACTATGACTCCCATATGTCAAACTCTAAAACATACTTATCACTAAGTCTTGCTTCTAAATCATACCCTGAAGGACTAAACATAATAACAATGGTTTCCAGGTATTACTATTAATGCAGCACATGTGGGTTATAGTACTAAAAAACGTCACTATGCTCACACTGATTGCCCTGGACATGCAGATTACATTAGGAATATGATATCAGGTTTGTATATATATATATATATATAGGTGTTATGAGACATGCTTTCTATGTTTATTTATTATATATACTTATTTAGTTAAATAAGAAAAGAAAAATCAAATCAAAGAAATACTTACTAGAATGAATAGGTAGCCGAAACTAATAATAAAAACAGTTAATAAACAAACTTCATTATCTATACTTTCACATTTAAAATTTTCAGGAACGTCACAAATGGATGCAGCCATATTAGTTGTGGCTGCCAATGATGGTCCAATGCCACAGACACGCGAGCATTTATTACTTGCTAAACAAGTTGGTGTTCAATATATTATAGTGTTCATTAACAAAGTTGATTTGGTAGACAATGAGGCAAGTATTACTCTGACTTTGAATAATTATACAATTCCTATTAGCCTTTTAATAAAATTATGACAAGAATTCACACATACCTTTTAAGAAAAATAACTTGGTCTACACCAAGTCGAAAGAAGATAATTGTAGAGAGCTGATTAAATGTGTTCATTTATATCATTATATTTTTTAGTTTATTAAGGCTGTACTGAAGTACATTTAAAAGGGCTACTATTATTGGTACAGTAATAAAACTGCCCTTGTCAGTGGTTATTTACACATTCTGAATAAAATACAAATGTCTGACTTCAGTGGTGAATTATAAACACACAACATGTACATTGAAGGTTCATAAAATTTTAAACATTCTGTGATCACCCTAATTTCAGGTATTAGAACTAGTAGAATTGGAGATGAGAGATATGATAACGGACTTTGGGTATGATGGAAGTAATGTACCTGTTGTCAAAGGATCAGCCCTGAAAGCGCTAAATGATGACATGTCCGAAATAGGTATGGTTTTAAATGTAATATGCCAATATTTTGTGCTTCCTTAGAAAATATAATATGTAAGCATGTGCTGGAATTGTGCAGTCACAGTTGTGTATGTTTCACTGATATACGATTGTAACATGCACCAGCCCCAGTTCTTTCAAAAGCCAACCAACATTTTTGTATTGAAATTGCAATCTTATCGGATGTTACGGAGTACTGTAGAACTACTATATGAAATGTCGTAAAACATAATAATAAAGTCAATTATTTTTAATTCACTGATTATATGGAATTGTATAGAGCAGTGTTTCCCAACATGGGGCTATTTGATTGTTAAGGGGGGCTATTCAAAAATTTATTTAAATTATATAAAAAAAATACTGTTTCGTTAACAATTACCTATAATTTTATACCTAGGTAACACTTATAATTTTTAGGACAAAAAAAACGGCTTAACATTGAAAGTTGCTAATACTTTCATTGTTTTTCGAAATAATGTCCGTTCCTCTCGACACATCGTCGCATTCCATGGAACCACTGAGAAAAGCAGTGGGCCCATTCTTCCTTGGGGGTCTCTTCTATAGCATTTTCGTACGCTTTCACCGCATCTTCAGGGCTCGTAAAGCGAATACCTCGACTGTTATCTTTAGTTCTTGGGAATAAATGAAAGTCGCAGGGCGCCAGGTCAGGGTTGTATGGCGGATGACTCATTATCTCGATACCTGCGATAGTCAAATATTCATGAACAGTCCGTTTTGCGGAGTGCGCTGAAGCATTGTCGTGGTGAAGGCGGATCTTGCTTCGAGGGTGTTGCTGTCGAATTTTTTCCAAGACAACAGGCAAACAGCGATTGATATACCAGACTTCAGTAACTGTCCTTCCATCATCTAGCAAAACCGTCGCGAAATGACCTTTCCGACCAAAGAATGAGGCAATCGTCTTTTTTCCTTGACTTCTTCCTTTCTTTAGCTTAGTTGGCCGATCCTCGAAAGGAACCACCCACTGAGATGATTGTCTTTTGGTTTCGGGTTCGTAACAACATATCCAGCTTTCAATACCTGTGACGATGTCAAATACAGCATTTGAGTCACCGCCGTTGAACTTATCTAACATTTGACGACACCAGTCCATGCGAAGGTGTTTCTGGTCGTCGGTTAAAGTAAGGGAAATCTATCTGCTACAAGGCTTCCTGATATTTTTTGAACTTGACTCATACTAATGCTAAAGCTTGACCGTATCTGCTGATAGGTCACTCTCTTATCTTCCTCTATCATGCGTCGCACAGCACTGATGTTATTTTCAGTAGTCGCTGTTAAAGGACGTCCCTCACGCGGATAATCATTGAGATTGCAACGTGCAAGCTTAAACTCATTAAACCAATTATAAATAGTGGCACGATACAGGGCTTCATTAAGAAATGCTAATCGCAGTCCACAATGAAAGTCATAATAAATCATTGACCGAAATTTTGTAATATTAAAAATTATGTTACATTCCGGGGTATAAGACTTAGAAAGGCTGAGGTGGGACATGCCACAAAAAAGGTAGGAAATCACTGGTTTAGAGGAAAAGTTGAAGGTAGCAAATTTTGCAAAACCTGTAAAGTACAACTTGTTGAAGGGTTTTTGTAGTTAAAATAATTTATTTAAGTAGAAAAATACGGCTTATATCTGCTTTGTCTTGTAACTTTAACGTTTTATCTATGCTTTATAATTTTTTAGGAGTACCCTCTATTCATAAACTTCTTGATACCATTGATAACTATGTACCAACCATAGTGAGAGATTTAAAGTCGCCATTCCTAATGCCCATAGACAAGGCTTTTACAGTCCCTGGTAGAGGGACTGTTGTAGTTGGTACAATTAAAAGGGGTGTCATGAGGAAAAATGATCTGGCACATTTGTTGGGATTTGGGATGAGTGTGAAAACATCTCTCTCTGATATACAGATTTTTAAAACATCTGTTTCAGAGGTTAGTATATTTTCTTCTATTAACCATCTTCATAGCTTAGTTGATGGTGTCTTATAAACCAGTTCGACACCCGGTTTTTTTTTTAGTTTGCATAAGTATTGAATTTAGAAGTGACGTTCATAAGTGTACATATTGTTATGCTATATGAATAAATGATTTTGAATTTGAATCTGACCTTTTTCTTTACCAATATTCTATATACAACAGATTAGATTTTTGTTTCTGGTTATCTAATACATGCTATTCAGAGTTGCCATATTTTTTCAATGAAGTAGGCTTCATACTTATACTTTAGAAAGTATGATTGTTTAATCACGCGTTCGTGTCACTAATGTAGGGTTTTAATAGATATTTTTTTCAGGTGTTAGCAGGTGACAACGTAGGTGTATTATTGCGTGGTTTAAAACTCCGTTCCGTCGAGACTGGGATGTTGTTATGTGCCCTGGATAGTGCTTCTATGAGTAATCATTTCAAAGCGAAGATTTATTTCCTCTCCCGAAGTGAAGGCGGTAGGAAGAAACCGGTCTTTTCCAAATATTCGCAGCAAATGTTTAGTGGCACTTGGAATATTGCTTGTCGGATTGATTTAGGTAATTGTTGTGTGTTTATTTAATATTCTTAAAAGGTCAGCCACGCACCCGCAGTAGGTTGAAAAAAAAACAGTTTACATGTTCAGGTTTGAAAAAGTTTTGTCTGACAATAAATGAAAAAAATTAATTAAAAGGGAAAATCTTAATATGTCGACAACACACCCGCATGCCGTTGTGAAAATATCCTAAAGTTTTATATGTACCTGGATTTAAAAAAATATTGATAACAGTGGGTGAACAAAGGTCGGCAACACATCGACATGCGTTGTAAAGAAAACCCTAACAGTTTTACATGTACATGGTTTGAATAGAATTGAAAAGTGATTTATTAAAAATCTTTTTAATTAAATTTATATTATATATTTAACAAATGGTTCAAAGCAAAAAAAAAATTAAATGTGTCAGCTCCTTATGTTATGTAAAATAAAGTTGGAAATTTTTCTACTAGATCCAGTCACAAGTAATTTGTGTGTGTGTCTCAGTTATTATTATTGAGTTTAATTTTGACCAATACTTTATCTTGTGTTTGTTAAATTTGAATTTTTTCTTTTGTTTGTTTGTTAAAAATTTTAGTTATCAATAACTAGAACAAACCAAAATCCTCATTTTATTATATTTATTTAAAATAATTTAACTGACATGTTTGATACTCCATTTTCAGAGCCAACAATGCAAATGCTTATGCCTGGTGACCATGCAGAGGTGTATCTCACCCTTCTAGAAGGCATGGTCATGGTTACTGGGCAACCATTCACGGTCAGAGAGAACAATGTGACTGTCGCAACGGGGATTATTACACAGACATTAAATAGCATTGACGTACCAAGTGGGAAGCTGGGAAAAGTTCAACTAGCGCTTAGTGAAGAAAAGTGAAGTGTCTAATAGTGTTTAGTGAATACATTGGAAACCCCTCTGCTGAAGCGAAGCATTGACAGGAGACACTATGTTCAAAGCTTTTTCCCAAAATGTTTTAATTCAGCGAACTGAAGTGAGCTTAGATGTACATAATATTATGTAGATATCTAATAAATTATTATAAATATTTTTTTTTGTATTTATTGGTATTGAAAAAAAAAATCAATGGCGCTAAAGCCTTTTTAGGTCTGAGCCTCAGATTTCTGTATCTGTTTCATGATCATTTGTTAATCTAATAGGCAAGAAGGTGATCAGCCTTCTGTGCCTGACACACGCCGTTGACTGTTTGGGTCTAAGGGAAGTCGGTTTCCTCACGATGTTTTCCTTCACCGTTCGAGCGAATGTTTAATGCGGACATAGAAAGAAAGTCCATTGGTGTACAGCCTGGGATCGAACCTACGACCAAAGGGACAGGGACGAAGGTCGCACGCTGAAGCCACTAGGCCAACACTGCTCAAAATCATCAAAATTAATATAAATTGGCGATATTAGATTAATATAAAAAACGAAACCTTTAAGGGTCTAGGCCTCACATTTTGGTATCTCTTACGTAATCATGTTTTATCTAATAGCCTTCTGTGCCTGACAACGACGACTTTTGGGTCTAAGGCATGCCGGTTTCCTTACCATATCTTCCGTTACCGTTCCGTACCAGAGAGTGTAAAGTGCTCATATAGACTGAGAGTCACACACAACACGACCTCAGGCCAACAATGCTTTTAGTTAACATGACTCTGAAAAGATCCAATAGTAGAATAATACAAATTATGGTTATAAATTCTATACTAATTTGTAATCACAATAAGCCTCAATAAAATTGTGGTGGAGAATTTATTGCCCGTTCTTCTCTTCCGTTCTACGTCCTTGATTTGAGAACTGGCAGTAAATGTAAAATTAGAAGCATTTCATATATATTTCTTTTTTGAAGTTCACAAGTATGTATTGTGTTATCTAAGTGATTTTGAATTGATTAAAAAAAAAAGGTTTTTTATATGTCGCTTATTTATAATTTTTCCCGAATGTCATAGATTTTCTAATATATAAACATTACTTCTCTTGCCATCCATAGAGCATAGAGCCCTCAGAAGCAGAGCAGATGTGGTTGATTGGTGATTGTCTCGGTGAAATATATATATATATATATATTCTAAAATCACTAGATTCTAGCAGGACCGGTTCCAAATGGTATTTCGTCTCACTTTCTCAAAAATATGTTCCACGTTCGTACTCATCGTTTATTGCGCCTGTTAGGTTGTATCGGGTTTTCAATGACACTGTGATGAAAAATTACTTGATGGACATTTTCAGCAACTCCGTTTCGCCCGGTCCTGGATTATTAATTATTTACTATAATTTCGTTACCTAAATACACCCAAAAAGTCGGCAACGCACTCGCGAGACCTCTTTCATTGTGGGTGTCCATGGACCGCGATATCAATTAATATCAGATGGGCCTGCCTGTTTGCTCTGTTCTATAAAAAATGTGACTAAAAATGTAACCACATTATTGTTGCTTGCACATACTCGATTGCGAAGAAGTTCCATGGATATGATTAATACTCTACAACTGATTTGTAACTTCTCATTATGTTCACGTATCTTATTTCTTACATATTCATTACTTAAAACAATAAAACTTGGCAATTAAAGTGGCGAAGAGTTTATTGCCAGATTTCTTTTCCGTTCTACGCCCTTGACTTGAAAAGTGGCAGTAAATGTCAAATCTCATACATTTATCTTTTTTGACGTTCATAAGTGTACATTGTGTTACCTATATGCATAAATGATTAGGAATTTGTGAATTTTATTTGACGTCCTCAATATGTGTGATGTTTGAGGGCATATATTTATGATAAATTAAAACTTATATACAATTCAATGTAATTGTGGGACACAAATTTATTAAAACGCATCTGTATTACATTATCAATAGTTAATACTATATTCTGCCATCATTTGACATAGACATCACATTCAGAGCAGATTAACTTTATCAGTACAAATGTATTTTTTTTTAGTGGAGGAGATATATTGAATTAGACAATAAAAAATAATGATGAAAGGGGTAAAATAAAACACATAATTTTATATCATTATATATTTTGTCAGAAGGTAATTAATATCGTGCCAAAACAGTAACAAATTATTAGTAAGAAAAATCATGACTGCAACTAGCATAACTACTGAATAGAGATAACCAATATCTATGACTGCTCATGAGGACAACACCTTTAACACTGGCGTAAACACTAATAAATCGTCAACTATAACACCGATACGACTAAAATGTTCTACGTGAGGGTAGTTGTATATTTAAACATAAAATTGATTGGGTGACAATTTACTTTACACAATAGTTTTAAAAATAAAAGATCTGAATTGAGAACAACAATTGGTCGTATAAAACTAAATAGTTTCTATGTTTGGCGATGCCTTCATTTTTGGATAATTTCATCCAAGTATTGTCATAAAGTTTTATATAATATCTAAAATAACACCTAAATACATATGTAATTAAGATACAATAACAGATTTTCTGCTGTATTTATAGCTTCTGAAACAATATCAACCCAAACCAACCCAATGTTGCAATAAATTATTTAGAATTAGAATTTCAGGCTTTCATTATACGTTTTAAAAATTTACTTACTATTTTCGTTTTCCTTATATAAACGATATTTTATTAAATTACATATTACTAAATGAATTTCAAAAAAGGCTTAGGTATGGAATGGCACAAAAAAGGTTGGGTTACTGGTTTTAACAGTAATATTATTTCAGAAACAAATTAACTTAAATACATTTTCTATTACTTAACATATAAAATTCAGCTAAATTTTATTTAGTTCAACAGAGTCACGCAAGAATAACAACAAATAAAATTTGAAAGAAATAACAATGAACTTCGTAATACCAGTCGGTATCAGTTGATTTTCAAACAATATTGCACAATACCATAAGTTTAGACATACAAATTTACAACTACCCTCATTAATACTGCAAACCAGCAGAGTCTACCTTTTGTCCTGAACACAATCCTTTAAATACCTGCCCTAAATCAGTCTGTCACTCGTCTACGCCATCTAATTTATTATACCCACAATGTTGAATTCTAAAAATGTCTCATTCCTTTGAGTATAAGAAATGCATTTGGCGAATTCAACACAAAAATCAATGTGAAAGTCTAAAATTACAAAGATATTGTATACACCGATCTAACATGTAGAGTTCAAAATATTAAACATTTAAAATGCTAACTGCCAGCAAGTGAAGTGAGCTACACTTGTACCTTGGTCCATGCGACAGATTACTTGGCATCTTATAAAATATTCTTCCTTTGAGAAATTTATCACGACGGCAAAATCGTACGAATATTATCTACAGATGGGACCGTCATGGGATTAGAGGCCATAAATGTGTTAATTTTTTTAACAGGGCTCGCGAGTGCGTTCTCTTACTGTACCAATTCGAAAAAGGCCGGCAACGCACCAAAGTTACGTACGTCATTATAGTTCGAAAGTCACCTTTAAAAATATACACCTTTGGGAATAAACGAAATGACGCGTTGGAAATAATAATTTAATAAGTTACCGCAGATTAAGGGCCTGTTTCACAAAGTATGGATACAGTACCTAATAGCTATGCAACACATAAATTATTTGGAAGGTAAAAGTTCCTAATAAAAAAGTTGGCGTTTCATCGGACTCATAACTTATGATTGGCTTTATGTGACGAATAGCGATCTGATAGTCGTGAATCTATAAGGTTTATCCTACCAATAAGTAATAAATAGCTTATTTGGAACTTATCCGTACACTGTGAAACAGACCCTTAGAATGTTACGTATTCGACCTTAGTTTTGGAGAATTCAAATCATGCAGTAATACGATTTTGCCGTCTTTATTTTTCGCACTGATCAATATTACACGTCTCACAAGACCTTGTTAAACTAAAAATGACGGTAGTTTCGTAAAATTGGGAGGTAAAAGCAGATACCCGAAATTTGTTATAAATAAAATATTTATTTTTCTCATATATATTAAGAATATATAATAGTAATGATTAAAACAGTAGAATAATATATATTTGAGACGTGCAATATCAATCAACTTTACAACTATGCAATCCCGAAGGAATAAGGCTCGTATTACAAAACGTGGTTTCGAATCGAGTATGAGCAAACAATTTCCTCATTTTTGACGGGACTCAGATTGAGATACGTTTTGAAACACGGGCCCGAGTGATTATAAGCTCATAAAATTCGATATTCACCACAGACAGTAATTTGTATTTATCTAAAACATCTATACGGACAGATCGAAATTTTGAGGACTAGCGAACTTCACACCTAACTTAACGGCCCACCGCACATACGATAAAAATTGGATTATTCCAAAATCCACCTTGGCCTCAATAACCCACCTAAAGCGTGTACCATCTGTACGGTTAGCATAAGAAGCGAAAAACAAACGTAATAAAAACAGATAAAATTATACAATAATGGGCATTTGGAAATTGGCAGTGGGACGCGCTGCAGATTCGTTATGTCAAAACCAAGTCAAATGACACTTACGACTAACAAAATGCAGGGACGATAAAAAATAGATGTAAAGCCAACGATTTAGTAAATTTAGCGTATTCGTGAAATACAAACATTACAGGAACGCTTTCCCATACACCTTTGTGCTGTGCACAAGGACATTGATATTTAACCATCAAATCGAATAATTTTACCGAAATGAAAAAAAAAATCGGATACGTCGCTGAATAGTTCCGTAATTTTTATATGAAGCTTCTACTTGTGTATTTGATAGTTAAATTTCAATCTCCTCAATGAGTATTCCATCACAATAAACAAAAACAGTAACAATCTTAATGAAAAACATTTGTATGCATCTTAAATAACCCAAATAATTGGAAACAATTGTATTATCACTTAAACTTAAACAATACACCGATAAATGTATAGCACCGCAATGAAATATTCGATATCGGCATTTGCGAAGACAAACTAAAAGCACATCCATTATAATACTTGTGCACTCTTGTTCGTTCGACGACTCTGTTCGACGAAACAGGAGCAAAACTCGCATTCAACTTCGCATAGACGTTTAAAAACATGTTTATCGTTACGAGACTTAGACACGATGTCAAACAGAAACGCCGAACCGCCGCCAACCGTCTTACAGTAGCTACATAGTAGAGAAAACTTAATTCATCGCTTACAACTATAAAAATATCTTAGAAATTCTCACTTACATTAAGAGGAACTGGCAAAATAAATCCTGTTTCATCCGTTAAACACAACTCCAATAGAAAATAACCAATTTGGTCCTCACGTATCAAAAATTCATGATGCCATTCCTATAAAATTGGACAGAACTTACGCAAATCGGCGAGTAGCAAAAATATTAGTTACGACTATATTATTATATGCACGCTAAACAACCGCTGAAAAAATATCAAATCCACTAAATACCCATTAGAAAAACCTATTTTACGGCAAAACCGTGTTGAAGCGTTAAACTTAAAGTAACCGAGGTGGTACAACCGTCTCCAACCTATCACAATAGCTCAGGACCACTTATTGTCCAACTACTCCGACTCCTCCTACCGGCAACTTATATCAACTGCCTCCGCCCGTATCAGAGATTAAACATTTATCAATAGAGTACTTGTGCACGATGCAAAAGGCGCCCATGGCCACTAAATAGCTCATAAGACATCGAATAACACCTAACCGTCACCATAACACCGAAATTCACATCGAATATGCTTTAATTATAAATACTCATATATCTAAAAGAGGATTCTTGAACCGTGTACGGTATAAGCATCGTATAGTCTACCTAGAGACGGCAGGCTTACTACACAACTAGCGTCGTTTAAAATAGAATTACGATAAGTTGCGGGAATATTCTAACAGTGAAACTCGCTACCACATATTTTTTTATTGTTATTATTTTTATAATAAATATTTTTCCGTAAATTATTATCAAATTCGATAAAGCTCTAAGATTGTTCCACATTCACATAAATAAGTTCTCAGGCGTCATCTGACATCGAAGCGACGGTTTATCAAACTAAATATTAGGGATATCTTCGTCACGATTAACATTTAGATAATTAATTATACATTACCAACATTAAGTGTTTCGCGTAGAGGCTTACGATATATTTTCAAACGAGAGAACAATTCCAGTGTCGCTAAGGGTACATAAGCGATTTCTAACAAAAACCTAGCAGAATTCACTAGCGGTGTCACTTATTTTGTACATTCAGGATTTGGAGCAAACAACGTGAGAGCACATCAACAACATACACTATGAATAATTAGGGCCCCGAAACGTATCCCTGTGGTGGGCTCCGAACAAGTCTTAAATGAAAAGACAACAATATAGGAAATTCACTATCTACTAACATCTAGCATCGAATAGAAACTCTAAAATGTTTTACTATAATATTTGTCGTGTCACAAATCAGTACCATGAGAATCTAACATTGAAGATTACATATGTAATTATCTAAGTACACCTATTAATATAAGAGATATGAGGGAAACCGCGTTTCCCGACAACTAGATTACGCTTGGAATATGATACGTCGTCGAAGGCTTTCCACAAATCGAGAGCGACACGGTACTGACTTAAATCAACTATCTCTTTTGGCAAAAGTCAATAATCTAAACTATTTCCCAGTTTTCTATGGAAATGGACAACAGTTTGTGATAAAGGACGAATCACTTAACTTTACAAGTTATCCTTTATAAGTTAACTCTAACAATTTAACCGCGTAGCGTAGCATTAAATTAAGTACAGTAGATTTGGTTTAGTATTTATAATAGGACTTAGAGGACATTTTATTTAGGCTATATCACACGATTCTTAAAAGATATGCTGTTAAGCGTTGGTCAAGTAGAAAGTTCGGATCGTCTGATTCAAATCAAGATTAAAAATACACAGAAAAGCGACAGCAAAACATCGAATCGAATCATGCGCAGATATTTCAGTTTAGTTTAGTTAAAAAGTTCGCGCAAAATTCGAGCATCAATTATGGAAGCTTAGCCTATGCAAATTCCAATTTCTCTGGACGGAAGGAACTTTTGAGCGAAACTAATTCTGGTACGACGCTAATAGGGTGCAATTTTAAATGAAGCTAGTTGTGGAACTATACTAGACATGCATCCATAGCCGGCAAACGGTATAAAACTAGGTAAATAAATTCTGAGATATAAAGCAACAACAAGGATAAACATTTCACGTTCTTAGCACTAAGGGCTGCCACTATTGCACTTTAGGCTGAAGATAAAATATATCAAATAAATATAACATCCGAAATTCTACTAATTAGGAGCCAATTATCGTAAGACGCCTTGTTAATTTTATTGACAGAGGCTCCCGTAATCGCTGCTTAAACTGCCATCTAGCGTATAAAACGAAAATTTGCAGTTCGAGGTAATAGTTAAGATATGGCAACAACGGGAACAGCGATCCAATTTGATTTAAGGATAAAATATCTAACTACTAACATTTGCTAAGAAACTAAACTTCATTGTGCTTAAAGTCGAATAAATCTTTGACTACCCTAAAATATACTAAGTGCAAATTCATTGTACTAAATAGCGTTTCGGAAGTAACATGGGGTTGGTATATATTTTCGCGGTAACCTTTTAATACTAATACCTTAGCTAAGGATGTCGCACCCACAAATCTAGCTACAATGCCCATGAAGTATGGCAATCATTCCTCTCACATTGGAACCAACCTTTGTTAAACTTCAAAGATTTAAGGGTATTACAAAAATCGGTCACACGGTAAACGAAAATCACATGAGAATACGTATACTTATCTGGATTAATGTACTTTGAAAGCTAAATTCACTAATTCCTTTATAAATAAACCTCTATCATAAGCATTTTATTTATCGCCCTTAGCTAATTGAGCGACCCACTTGACTCCGAGTCAAACTTTTAGGCCTGTGGTAGGATTAAAATTAACTACACATTTACCTAATTTGGACAATACGGGCGTTACCAACCCCTCCCAAACTTGAAACAAAAACAAACCTATTGAATTTTTTGTACACATAGGAAAAATGCTCGATTAAAGGCATTAAGTTAAAAAAAATAAGTTATAGCCATTCATAAATTCATTTAGTCTTTGTCAAATTGATTCTAAAAGCATCGAAGATAAACCATTTTCACTTATGACTAAAAACTTAAAATTGAACTAATTATTTTGGTTAATACCGCCCATCGAGGCAGTTAAAACATTTGTGCAACACATTATGCAACTAATCGAATGGGACATCCCCCTAAGTATTAAAGCGTATAGCTGCAATCGAAAGTCACAGACGATATACTCTGTTTGTCAGATGTCAACTGTCAACGCGTTCCGAAATTCGAATCGTACAATCGTTACAAACGAATAACGCTGTAGTCTGTGAAATGTCAATGCGACTAAAACTAAAAATTGACGAAGACCGAAAATCCCAAGACTAAAGAACAATATAAGCGATGTATTACCATATGAAAAAATAAAATTAGCCACTTTTACGTATACTTATTTTGTTCTTTAGAACTCCTTAGAACAGCGACATGACAACCACTTAATGCTTAGACTAATTAATTTCATATCCAACCAACATAGAAACATCACATGTAAAGGTATTTCTTGTCGGTGTGAGACACTATTGCAATATAGGCATTTTGTACACCTTTAAATGTGTTGCCAGTTAAAAAATATATTTATTTACGTATTACACTGAGGATGTACAAATTCATTTCAATAGAGTATTGGCCCGTTTTAAAGTGAGTCGAATTTAAATCTGGGCATTGTAAAAGTTTGACGGTACTTACGATTTGACTCAATACGGAATATTAGAAATTGGAAAGTGACTAGAAAAAATGTTATCTGTTTATAAAACTTTATAAAAGTGAGAAAATGTTGGTAATCAATTCCTTACGCACTCACACCGACGCAATTGGCAAGGTTGCGGTGTTACCACAATTTAAAAATTCGCCAAGCACTATGCAATATGGCTATGTGTACTTCAAAATTGATATGATATATCTGAATATTAGAGATATTGTGGCGGGAAATTCGGTAAAATTTTATAAAAAATTATACCATTAAGGTTTAGCCCATTAATATTTTAAAAAGTAATAATGCATGCGCACAGCGCAGTGGAAGCGAATACAAACATTCACTTGAAATCGCGAATAAAAATTTCCCGTCACAATTTCGAATACATAAAAACCTGGCAACACCGATTCAGTAAAAAGGTATAAAACAGCATAGCAGTGGATTAAAAGGGATCATTTTCATCAGTGTTACCAGTTAAACACTGGAGGGGGGGAATTTTCATATTTACCAAGTCAGTTTCACATTTGGCACTCACAATACCCATTCAACAAATTTGGTATAATTTTGCCCCGAACTAAGCTAAATATTAAAATTCCCAATACAATATGGTTTTCTGTCGGAAACAAATTTGTCAGGTACGGATATCCTGTAGAAACACCATGCACCCTCCATATTAAAATTTTTATAATCATTTTAGAGATCAGAACAGCTCCAATATAGTTAATGAGCCGGCCAATAAAGTGAATTGACATGTCAGAAATTAAATTAATTAATCGGCCCAGTGGCCAAGTAGTGATATGGTCTCATAAAACGATTATCGTACCTTTGATTTTTTTGGTAAAAATCATTTCTCTGATTAACTTTGTGTCTGTAGTTTTGTGTGCGACGTCTTTCTTTGTCGTTTTGTTTCTGCTTTTCTGTGTCCCTCTCTTTCGGAGTCTCGGTGGATGATTTTTCCTGAAATTATTTTTTTAAGTATTTTAGTAAAATTAACTTTACTAAGATAGTTTTATTTAACTAAAAAAATAAAGTAAGGGTTAGATTTATTTATTCCTTTTACTTTATTTCTTTATTCTTTTCTAGGGACGCCTGTAGCATCCCTAAGGGAGTGTGCAAGTATTACGTCAAGCAATATTTAGAGATTGTTGACCCCCCCCCCCCCATGAAACGCTTTCTGTATCCAATAGTAAAACGTTTTGTGACCTCCCCCAGTGACTCTTTATACCTAAAACTGACCATTTTACAAGTGTAGTAGGTAGTAGTTTACAAGTGACCTCTTCCCCCCCCCCCCCCAATTCGTTACGTAATACTTGAAAGCTCCCTAATAACATATGTTATTTGTTTTTATTTGATGGCAACGAAGTTAAGTACATGGCAACACCACGCAATATCATTGACATCGTACACGTTGTTAATTGTCAATATGTCAACGTCAATTTTTCAGTAGTGCTTTGTGTTGATCTCTGGTCGGCGTCTGAGCTGGACCTGCGCTTTGATTTTTTTTTTATGAATTACAAAGATTTATTTTGTCACCAACACGATGGTGATAACTATATATATCGATATATTCACGCCAATCAAACTTAAATCTAGTTTCAGGAACTGTTAAAACAATTTTTCTATACGAAATTTGACATATTTGACAGCGCTCAAGGCGAAATATACCTAGAATACGAATTAAAATTAAACCTCAAAAAAGGTTTTTAATGTCGATTTTGGTAATTACAACCATTACGTTGGTATGAGCCAAATGGGAATATTTAATATATTTTCCTTATACAGGATAAAAATTAATGTTAATTACCTCTTTATTATCAGAGGTTGCCTTGTTTGAGTTACTGGTCGGTGACTCGGACTGTATGCGTTTGGGCGACTGCTGGTTCGAAAACTGTGGAGAATGCTCGATCTGAAATTGTATGATATATAATATACTAGCTGCCCCCGCGAACTTCGTTTCTCCTTAATGTGAATTTAGTTAGGCTTAATACCGTGACACGAAAGAATAATTTCACTGTATTATCGTCACTATACTTTGATTTTGATTTACATTTCGGTCTAAGTAACACGTGGTTGGCTATGCTAATACCAAAAATTAAAAAATTAGAAATAATTGAATTTCACGGTATTTCGTTTACAACAAAATAATTTTAATTTATACTTTAGCCTCAATAACACGTGGTAATCATGATATTGAATTGTAGCTTATATGACACGTTTGTCGGTTTACCATAGCACTGTCACTTATCCTATCACGCAATTACACCCGTATGTTAACATAGAGATAACCTAAACAAACCTGTTGATTGGGATGCGGGGCAAGCGCAACTGTGAGAGTGAGATCGCACCACATTGCCGCTCTCGCTCTGCGGGCGCACACACACAGTTGCTTCACTGCCTCCGCTAGCGCCACTATCGCTATATTATAGAAAAATAAGGTTAAAATTATATTTTCAAATAAATTCTGTTACCCAGAGTTCTATAGGTACAATTCTTTTTATATGAGTTTAATACATTTTACGTCATAACTCACGTCCATCCATATATCTGTGCGGGGCCAATTCCCTCCTCCTCGCGGCTTGAACTCCGGCCACTGCGTTACGCCAGGCTAGCATCGCGCTCTCAATCTCCGTGTGAGGGGCGCTGAAACAGAAAAAAAAACAGATATTTAATAATTTTGTTTAATTGATGTGTGGAAAACTAAGTTTACTTTCCATCCACCTGGACCACCAACATTGAAATAAATTATGACCTATTTACTAATAACAATGATATAATAATTATCTGAGACATTGTCCTTATCTGTGACTAATAACTTTGATTCATCATTCCCTCCAGTTTTTTTTACGACACATGTAGATTTTTTGGGTGTTACGGACACGCCGGTTTTCTCACTGTGTTTTACTTGCTATATTGTATATATTATGTGTTTAATATAATATTTTATTTTATTTTTCTCGACATTATAGTCTATACAGACTCTATAGGCATAGTATGTATGTAAAATCGATTGGTACATTAATTCCAACTGGGCGTGTGTTCAGAGTTGAGAGTACCACCCTTAACCAACATTGCTCATTGTAAGTAACTGAATACATTTTGATGTATTCAGTTACTTACGAATTTATTTGCGTTGTTGTTAGTAATTAATATATTACTTATGAATAATTTTATGTGTCTAATTAAACTCACACAAAGTATTGTCTTTGGTTAACATAGCTTTTACACATTGAAAGAAAACAATTTTTTAACCGGATTAAAGCTATTTGTATTATTATAAACTTAAGTATTATTATAATTATTTTACATAATTTTAAATTTTACGACGTTTCGCGCGCTTTACAGCGTGCGTAGTCACGGTAACTGAAGACAAAAGGTGTTGAATGTCAAAAGTATCAGAGCTGTAGAGAAAGTTGTGTTATCTGTATTTATTTCCCCGATATGGTATCGACTAAATTTAAAATTATGTAAAATAATTATAAGTTTATAATAATACAAATAGCTGTAATCCGGTTAAAAAAATGTTTTCTTTTAAACTCACATAATATAAAAATTAAAATTATATTTGCAAATACTAAAAACACTTGTTTAAGAGATATTTAGTTTCAATATTTTTTCGCTATATGGCGAGGTTTTTATTTTATTAGACAGGCTTTTATTATTTGTAGTGGTTAGTAAGTGTTAAAATTAGTCGCTCACACCAGTGAGCTTCCGTCCTGCCCTACAGGCGATGGACCACCCCGCAACAGCGCAAGCCGAGGGTCGAGCCTCGCAGGACGCCAGTGCACTGGTCTCGGGAAAAAGTCCACTCCGGGCAGCTAGGCTGGCCAAGACCGTTGAAGCCAACAACGTGAATCCATTTCAAAAATAACTATACGTGTCCAAAGCTATGGAAGTCTTTTATTTATCTCTTCTCGCGGACTCCCATGGGAGCTTGGAATAATTTTTCACTGTATGACTGAATGTGTTAAATGTGATGCAAAGTTGCGTTGTTATGTTATGTCCCCGGGATATTTTATTGGTCGAGCTTTAAGTATAGAGCAGTGTTGCCCTGAGGTCGTAGGTTCGATCTCCGGCTGTGCACCAATGGACTAGTAAGAATACTATAAGCGCATTTTTCGCGGTGAAAGAAAACATCGTGAGGAAACCGGCTTGCCTTAGACACATAAAGTCGACGTGTCAGGCACGATAATCAAACAGATACAGAAATCTGAGGCCCAGATCTAAAAAAGTTTTAGCACCACTGATTTATTAATTAATTAAAGTACAATAACCGTTTGTAATACTTCGATATGTTATACAGATACCGGCAAACTTCTTGAGCATTAAACAAGGGAGTGGGAGAAAGTTTGCGCATCGTACACAGCGCGGGACACAAAAGTCAACTGATTTACCGCACGCTCTCAACTGATTCACGCGATCGACACAGTGATACCTAAAAATCGCTTCTGCGCAGGCAAGCACATTTGTTCAAAATGTTTGCCGGTATCTGTATACACTGTAAAAAAAAACTTACATTTCAGCCAAGTTCTTAGCATCCTCCTTCCAGGTACTGGGGTCGTATGTAGCCGGATCCAATCCTTTATCATCAGGAACATTCCCCTGGCCGCGTTTTAAAACCGTAATTTTACCGTCCTCGTGTTTATTAGATTTTTTATTATACGCCACGCACACACTCGCCCTTAACGTCTCCATCTTTCCCATTAATGTTAATACCTGAAAATCAATTAAGAATTGAGCGATTGTTGTCTCCTGTGGCCTTTGGGTTGTCAATGTCAAAGTCAAAAATCATTTATTCATATAGGTAACACAATGTACACAATGACTGCCAGTTCTCAAATAAAGGACGTAGAACCGAAGAGAAGAACTGGCAATAAACTCTCCGCCACTCTTTTTAGTTGTGACTCCCACTTCTAAAGTGATGGACACGGGAGTGGAAAGATGAGAAAAGTCTCGTGTCTGAATCTTGCCCATAGCACAAATAAAGTAATGATAAAATTTTATATTGAAAACTTGAGCAACGCTCTCTTAATTTGGAACTATACAGAAGCACAACATTCGTTTGAATGTAATTGGACGTAAACGGACAAGACGTATAATGTCACGTGAAATGCCGTTGCCAACCAACACAGCCAACACGCCGTTAACGTACTCGCATTCAGTGTCCCATTAATGCCAGAGGGTTCGCGAGTGCTTTGCCACCCTTTTATACATACCATATTCTCGTAAAACCGTTTTTTTCATCAATTCAAAAACTAGGAACACGAATTTAATTAAGTTATTTAATTTGATATTACAACACAATTGAAACAAACACAAAGGTACGCAAAACTAATTATGGACTTGACAAATCATTATAAATTTCATATATATGAAATTTATAATGATTTGCCTTATAGGGGGGATTATAAGTAATACCTTAGTATGCTCCCTCAGCATATCGACCGTCAATCGGTCTACTCTCGATGGACACGGCGGCAGCCTCGGTACGGGAATTGAATTGGAAGACGAAACAGCCCTCCCAGGGTAGGCCAGGGCCAATTTTGCCTCCGTGCGCTTCCTCTCCCTTTCCAACTGCTTCCATTGCTCATAGCAGGCGTCTAAACGCGCGTGGAGGATACTTGATGACGTCACCGCACCTCTGAAATTAATTTTAACCGACATTAAAACCAGATCCAGTGATCTGTAACTTTCCAAGGCGATAATTGATATAGTCTATTAAATATCGACTTTGAGTTTAAACAACTATAAATATTAAGAAAACACTTAAAATGTGTTTTCTTCTATGTTAACAAAAGACAATACTAACTATAAATATGTTTAAAATATATTTTTTTTTTTTACTGATTTTAAAATGTCCCTATATTTCGAATATCTAAACTATACTATACTGTGCTTAAAACCTATCATTTAAGTTTCTTAAGTATTATTTTTTCTAAAGCCATAAGAGGTTTAATGAGGACACAAAAATGATTGACAAGCCAACAATATATCAATTTGATTTTCAGGATATATCCTTCAATCGGTGACCTAAATACAAAATTGTATGCTTTAAATTCCAAGTGAAATTTTGTGTTTCATGTGGCACGCATGTTCTGTGTATTTAAATGTAATATTTTCTCTTTGTATGTATTTTTTTAGTGTGCCTTATGAATAAGTTATTGGAATTGGACGACACCAACGCGTGTCAAGTTAGCTAATGGTATGCATAGATTTATTTGCAAAAGATATTTATTGTTATATCTCATTGTATGTAGATTTTACGACTATTAGAAACTCCTAATTAATTAGACAACCAATTAATATTCATTATTATCCACATAATTATGTACTAACTCTTAAAAAAGTATAATTAAAAGATTTGATCACAACCTGAGTCTAGATACGCCCAGATCAAACTATATACAGCAAGATGTCAATACGTCGGAATCTTTAATGTTTTGTCTTGTCTTTGTGTATATATTACTCAAAAACAGCAGCATTGATCTAGAGATTGGGTTGTGTGTTCAAACCCCAATGCAAAGAAGATATCGAAAAAAACATTTTTTGTGAAAAAGTTTGTATGTAAACCTGAATATCGCTTGTCCCGGGGGAGAAAGTCCAACTATTAGGACTGTTTTAATGTTTTCTAATTTTTGGCTTTCTTGGGTTATGTACAATGACTGTATTATAAAAAATAACGAAGATGTCTTTATTTTACGTAAATCATTTTATGCAAAATGTTAGTAATACTCGTTTACCAATTTTTTTTCCTGAAATAGATCGCAACAACCACAAAGATAGTTTTAGTTTAGATTAGAATTCTACCAAATAATCATAAATGCCACAGCTTAAAAACAAATAAAGACCGGTAATAATATATCTCGAAACAGGTAAAAATAAATAATATCAAATCTATAGTTGCAATATTCGTAAATATGTGAGCGCCATGTTTTTTTATAGACTAGGGGCAAACGGGCAGGAGGCTCACCTGATGTTAAGTAATACCGCCGCCCATAGACACTCTCAATGCCAGAGGGCTCGCGAGTGCATTGTCGGATTTTTTATTTGTAATTTTGACTGTCAAAAGGTTAAATGATTTGAATTTGACTCTTTTTCACCAAGGTTATATTTCCGGGTTAAGAGTGGTAAAACATTATTGCGTTCTAGACATTCGTCGTAATGTGCTATAAAACAATCGTAAAACGCTTTGCTCTTCAGTCTCATTAGATAAATTACTGTAATGTACAATTGTTTATTTTTTTACAATTTATACTAAATACATAACAACAATGTTTAAACTGTCAAATAGGAAATAGTATATTGCATTACGAGTGCGGAAAGCCTGTCATTGCAAAGAGGTTTACAGTCGAAACAAGTTGCAATGACGGTTCGGCAACTATTTTTAATAAAGTTGCGAAAACATTAAGCAATTTAATAAAAGTATTTGCTTTCTTCTCTTCTCTCCACGCAATAAATTCTGCGTAGATGTAAGAAGCATTTTGTGCAATTATTCTGAGTTTGGTGTTAATTCAAATAAAATATCGTCGAAATTACTCATTTTGTCCAACAAACAACTAAACTCGCAATAACATTTTTGGAAAATGGCGTCAACCGTAAAAGAATATAAGCAGAGATTTTTTTTGTTTTCCTTATCCATTCTGGGTAGGCAAAGGGAACCACGCCCATACAGCCAAGTCTTCAGTAGATTTTTTTTATTGATATGAAATGAAACCTAACCTAACTCATTGAATCAAATCATTAAATCTGATATTAAAACAAATTAGTAGCTTCTTTTTATTTTTATTTTATTAAAGTATTCCTACAGCTACTAATAAAACAATTTTCAAACAATTACACTATACACAAAAGCCAAAAACGGAATACACATTCAAACATAAACATAAAGCACAGTTTTACCTATTTATACAAAAAATATAACAAAGTACAAATTCATACTAAATTCTAGATTATAAGTTCTAAGATTCATTGATCATTATAATAAATTTTTAATATAAACGAAGAATAACAAAGCCATTATTAATAAAAGATACCAGAGATTTTTAAATATTTTTTAAGCATTTTTTAGTCACATTAAATATATCTATTTGCTGGTAATGTGTGTTATAATCTGAGTTGCGTGAATAGTTTTTATTAGACCGAGGAATCTGGAATAGTTGGGTTTGCCTTGTATTGTATGATGAAGGGGTGTGAAAAAGTAAAAGCGACAATAAACTTTTTAGAAATATTTGCATGAATCATAAAAACTTCTATGAATTTTTTTAGTAAATACTTCGTGGTTGGTATTTTTCTTTTTATAGACATTGTTTTGACAGTTGGGAAAGAGAACGCACAAGTGCGAAAAAGGTCAGACATCCCGAACGTTATACGTCCCTGCAGTACGCCATTTTTTGAGCAACTGTATTAAAGAACTAGCACTCGTTTATATATATGTGTATAAATAATGTACAGCGTGCAATGAGCAGTGTTGTCGGCTCTCATCCCTGAGGTCGTAGGTTCGATCCTCAGTTATGCACCACTGTTTTTTTTTCTATGTGCGTATTTAACATTAGCTCGTACGGTGTGGAAAACATCGTGAGGAAACCAGGTAGTCTTAGACAAGAAGTCGACGGCGTGCGTCAGGCACAGAAGGGTGATCACCTACTTCCCTATTCGATTAATGATCATGAAACAGATACAGAAATCTGAGGCCCAGACCTATAAAGGTTGTAGTGGTATTGATTTTTTTATACGTAATGTACATATTATCCTAGTAATAAAAAAATGCTTTTAGGCCTTTGTTCTCCGGGCCATGCGATATACTTCGTAAAATTATTTATTACCATTTCCGTTATTTAAGTTATATATTTCAACTTAAATTGTTAATATCACATTACCAAATAAATCATTTATTATTTACACTTCCTTGCAGTAATACAGTAGAAATAAATGAATTAACTACTACTAAGCAAAACTACGTAAGACATAAAATTACTTACACAAAACTAATGGAACAAAACAAAGCAATTAAAACATGTAAACAGTGAAAGGGACCATAAAAAGGGCAGATGAAACAGAAAGGGGCACTTAGTTCAATGTTATTTTTATTCATATATATAAAGCTATTTGATATATAATATAATTATTACCTCATATTCCGCATAGCGTAGAAGGGCGCTAGGAGGGGCAAGTCCATCATAGGTGATGGCATCACAGGCGGAGGGACAGGCGGACTGGGTCCTAGAAGGGCACCTATACCTGAAATTGTTTATTCTATAACACCCTTAATATAATATATATGTGTCCTGTCAATAAGGTGGATAGAATAGAAGCGGTAATATAAAGCGAATGAAGAAAGAAAGCTGAAAGAGGCCTTTACTCGCGTAGAGGTTCCGATCGACGGTACGGACGGTGTCTCATCCCTAAGATCCCGGCTGTGCGCCAATGGACTTTCTATTTTATATATAACTATTAGACAAATGATCATAAAACCTGAGGCTCAGACCTAAAATGGATTGTTCTATCAACATACTGAAAATCGATAAAGGAAAGCCACTCACCAAGATTAAACGGTGTATTCTCATGCAAAAACGAGACGTCAACATTCAATTGATTAGGCGGTGGTCGACTCCTCATGAGCAAATTCATTTGCCTCGCGATTTCCTGCTGACGTATTTGATCCCTATTAGCCCCATTCTCAAAGTTCGTCCTCGGCTCCATATTAAACCCCTCTCTGGGTCCCTGGTTCATGTCCCGTCGCATGAAATCATTCTGAAAGCCATTCGGCTTAAAATTCGGTGGCGGCTGGTTGAAATCAAAGTTCTGAACTCTCTCTGGCATTTGATTGGTCATGTCGTTATAAAACTCTCCGTTGAACTTCGGTGGGAAATTTCTGTTGAAAAATGGCGGCTTCCTCTCGTCCAATTTAAAGTCTTCGAAGTGCCCGTTGATTGATGAATCCGGCATTTTATAGTTCATAGGATTCTCCTCTCTGTTCCGATCAAGGGATATATTCAACTGGTGCAAGTAAGACAGGAGATCGGTGGTCTCCTGGCTATCCTTCACGTAGGTGTTATCAACCTTATTTGGGAATCTTTGGGGATAGTCAAAATTCGAATAATTCATATCGAGATTCAGGCTGCTCGGTCTCTGAGGGAAGTTGAACATATTTGTCTGAGGAAGGGAGTTTCTTTGGTTCGGCTCGAAGAAATTATAGAATTTATCGTCATATTTAGTTTGATTCGTGAACTGTGCGCCACCAATTTCTTGGGCCGCCAAACGGAGTAAATTCAGTTGTTCTGGTGAAACTGTGTCATCGGCGACTGGTTCAATGTTAAGAAAATTAATATCATTTTCTGGGAAATTATTGAAGCTGTTAAAGCCATTTTGCATGTAAAGGCCATTCTCGTTCTGATTAAAGTATGGGGTGTTTTGAAACGATTGAGAGTACGACGGTGATAGGTAATTAGCATCGTTTTTGGCGTATTGGTTTAGGCTGGGATGTATACTGCTTAGTGTCTTATCCGGTATTTGTGTAGAGCTGGAAATAATATATTTATACCTATAATTATGTATTCGTTATTAGAGAGCAGCGTGCTAGTGCCCTGAGCGTGCCTCTCAACACTGAGGTCGTACGTTCGAACACAGCTGTGCAGATTTTTTTTCTATGTGCGCATTTATCACTCGCTTATACGGTGAAGGCAAACATCGTAAGGCCGGCCTTTGATGCTAAAATCGACGGCATGTGTCAAGCACGGATCAAATCTACTTGCCTATAAAAAGTTGCGAAACACTTGAGACACTGAACTAAAAGATTGTAGTGCTTGGCGATTTAGCTGTTTACAGAATTTGTAATCACCATCATAAATAAAACTATAATCATGAATTAAACAAATAAACTCACCAGCTTGTCTCAGTTGGTCCTGGCTCATCCAGAATCTTAGTGATGAGATCCCGTACCATCGAGTTTTCTTCCATAATTCTGTCTGACTGCAACAATGGTTTTAAAAATAATGTAAAACAAAAATTATAAGAGTTAACATATATTACATATATATGGTATATGCAAAATCATCAGTTCATATTAAACATGGCTATAAAATTGGTTAAGTATTTTTGAAAAATAATCCAACACAAACAAATCACTGGTCACTATAGTAGTAGGAAATGTCATGCAAAATTTAGTTATTCATACTACACCCTCACAATAATTTAGGTATGCACACAATTTATGTAGCATCAACGGTTTACGGTTGCAACTAGGCCACGCTATCCTTTTACAATATGAAATACTCAAGTTAAAGTGAGGCCAAAGCTTTAAACAATTATATCAAATCTATTTGTTATAAGTAATCACAATTTATTGCTTTGTTAAAAAGAAAATAATAATAAATATAATTGTATATTGCCATTGTTAACATTTCAAATTGTCTTCAACCAAATTGTAAGCATACATTGTTTCATAATTTTCTATTTTGTTTTTATACCAAGTTGAAAGATATATAAAAAAAAATTAGTGCATAATATTTAATATATTGAACAAGTTCACAAATCTATAAGGAATTTGCTTATTGTATTATTATTTTCATATTAGGTTGCTACTTATATTGCAAAAGAGGATGTAGATAATTATCATATATAGTACTAGCTGACCTGGCAAACATTGTTTTGTCATGGACAATGGTATTATTTCCAGGATTTTTTTTATTTGAATAAAAATAACCTACTATATAATATTTACTATAATAAAAATAGGGGTTAATCGTAGAGGGTTGACAATAAAGGCTTGTATGTAATTTTGTATGCTGTATGAAAAAATAAAAACATTTTTTTTTAATGCTGGGGTGGACACCCCTAATAACTTTGGAGTTTTTAAAGATAGATAGAAGCCGATTCTCAGACTTACTGCCTTCAATAAAAATATTCATAAGCATCGGTCGAGCCATTTCGGAGGAGTATGGGAACGAACATTGTAACACGAGAATTTTATATATATAGAGATAATACAACAGTTTTCCCAACAATAGGTACCTTACAGTACCTTTTAAAAAAACAATTGAACATTATTTGAATTTTTCACAGATTTTATTTTATTAACATACAGGGTATGATATAAGTCTTGTCTAAGATATAAAATTTGGCAAAAGTATTTGAACAAAAATGAAATACAAAAACATTTTCCTATTAAAATCACCAGATGTCCAATTAGTTATCACCTCCTTTGTTTTTTTAATCAGTTAAAAAGTATAAAGGAATATTTTCTTACATCCTAAATGACCTCACTGAAAATCCGTGCTGTGATTACAAGGCTAACCCGAGTTTCAACAGTGAAAAAATGTAAGCCGCACATTATAAAGTCCTTTATATACTTTTATCTTTGGTAATCTTTTGAGTTATGTTAATAAATTTTATTTCTTTCTAAAACTTGAACATTATAAAATCAGGGATATGATTCATATAGAATATCCAAATTCATATACAATCACTAAATGCCATGAAAAGTATCATGTTACATGGTCTATTTTAGAAAATCATAGCACAGTTTTTGTTAATTTATAGCTTTAGGTCCTTGTAAGGTTGTTTTATGTCAGGTCAATTACCAGATGGCCTAGTAATGAAAACTTTCCTTATATTAAAAAAAATATGAGAAGTGGGCAGACTACAGCCAGCAAACTTTTTTGTTGTAAAACAAGGTCATTATTTTTGAACATTACTAACATATTTGTATGTATGTCCAAACACTTATTAAATTCAAGAATCAATCCATAAAAAATATATAAATTGTACCACATTATCTTTTT
The DNA here is from genome assembly GCF_905147105.1 of Pieris brassicae. Lineage (NCBI taxonomy): Eukaryota > Metazoa > Arthropoda > Insecta > Lepidoptera > Pieridae > Pieris > Pieris brassicae. The sequence goes on along the minus strand of NC_059670.1, from coordinate 13,538,652 downwards.
AACTATTTATTTATTAATATTTAATTAGTAGGTAAGTAGCAATACTTCAAAAATATGCTATAATCAATATATGAATGGCACAAATTAGAGTTAAATTGTTTATTGCGTGAAGGACAATGTTTTAGTACTTTTAGAGAAAGTAGGAAATATAGGTGTATAACTACGTATTTAGATTCAAGCCGTCTTATTGTTTATCGATTTCATTGATGCTATTGTGTATAATTTACGTAAATACCGATGAAAAGTCACTTGTTGTTGTGTCCTCTACCGCACAAACTAAAATTCTAAAAATATTGTCGCCACTATTCTGTCATCGTTCACCTCGATGTTCATATCATACGTGGTTGATGAAGACCCCGTTATGTGAAGGTGTGAATTAGATAAATCTATATCAATGATATTATTTTATCAAAACAATACGGAGTTTTTAACCAAATCAAAAGAATTTTCCCGGATTTTGGGTCATATTGACAGCTCCAATTGGACATTTACAACACCCAAGGGAAATGCACTACCTAACAAACACCAATTACTTACCAGATCTGCTTCATTTTCAACGTTTTTAAACGCGTTACTTATGTGGCACAAATCACTGAAGGCCATTTAAATTTTAATATTATTTCTTGCCACGATACATAGGAGCTACGAGTACTAAGCCATTTTTTCATTGACCTATAAATGTATAAACCGCGCTATAGCCTATAAACTTGCCATCGGTGTTGCTGTCTTTCTGTATACCGTGTAAGGGAGCATGTAAGCTGCCGAGTGTCGAGACAAAGAGTAAAATAAATATTTTAAAGTATTTTAGTGCCTTTTATGATAGTTTTTAGTTTATTTATTTTAATGGTTTCATAAAATAAAATTACTTACCCAAACAGAAGAAAAAAATAATTACAATTTTACAATTTCCCGCGCTCTATTTTTTTTACAGATGATATTTGTAATGTCATTAAAAGAAAAGTTTAAAATATGTCAATAATTCACAGTATGAGGTTGATGATGAATATATTTTATAAAATTAAAACTATTTTTATTAAATGCCCTTATTATAGCATACCAAATTAGAAAACATGGCTAATATAATATTATTTTGTACCAGAGATCTTCTTTATTTTGTTCCGCGTATTAATTGTAATATTAAAAATGAACCCGTTTAGTTATTTTTACTCATTGTTTGTGGCAGCATTCATTCCATAACAGTTGACATTGACTAAAAGACAAAGACATTGACGTTATCATACTTGATCAGAATAAATTGCCAGATAGTTTATTAACTCTAGAAGCGCCCTCTCGTTTCAAATATTAAAACTTTTATATCACTTAGTTTTACTCCGTTGTATTATTCTTCATAGTTTTTAATCTGTTTGTAGATGGCTCTTGATTCATACAAACGATTATATCATCTTTATTACCACAGTAAGTATAAAAGAACTAAAAAGTATTGAAACAATGACAATATTCTGCATGAAGTGTATTCGATGATAATTATTACTCAATATGATGTAAATATATATTATTCTTTCAAATATGCAAATAACTACTTAAATGAATTGAGAAAAGAAAGAAGAAGAAATAAAAGTAGAATATCATGTAGGTAATATTACCCTATTACCAAACGCAATTAATGAACATTGCTGGTCTATTACTTTAATTGTCTTTGGTATTACTAAATCTAATAACGCGGCATAATCGTTATTGTTTCTGGATATACAAGTAGGTACTAAAATTTAATCTATAGTCCGTTATGATGATATATTGAACGTATAAGTAGGCTACTTAACAATATTTCAAAACCATTACCGATTATTTATTAGTGACTGTAGAGCCTACACAAATTGTTATTATTAGTTCTGTACTCGCCTTAAAAATTCATTATTTCAAGAATCCGCCAAAACGCATCTCTATTCGATGTGGCGTCGCACGAGTCCCTATGACGTTCCACCCTTGACAAAAACGGCAATTATCTTTCTTAAATTTCACGAATAACACATATTATAATAATAATAAGTATTAGACACATTTCTCAAAGACAGTCTCTGTCTAATTTAAACTCGTAAGACAGTATTAGAGTTAGACAGAGGTAATCTGCTACCTTTTTTTGTCACGTGACTGAGACATAAATCCATATTTTTAACTATAATTATTTTACTAAAATTATTTATTTATTAATGCTTATTTACGAGTTATATTACTCTTTTTAGAGCAATGTTTTCTACATATTACTTTCAATAACTCTTGTAAACTATTTAATGTGACAACAACGTTAGGTACCTACATAACTATAATTATTTATATATAAAAAGGAAGGTGACCATTTTGTTAACATTATTATACTTCTGGAACAAGTAGGTATGTACTTATACTAAGCCCGTCTAAAATATCTATACATGTGTTATCCCTTGATGGCTTGGATTTTTTAAATGTCTCTAATTTTTCCGCCACCCTATAAATCTGTTTGTCATGGACAAACAGACAAAATGTAATTGAAGCAAACCTCGCCGAATCGACGTATAAATATTACTTTGTTAGGTAGGTTTATAAGTTCGAAGAAAATTAGAAAACAAATCAAGTCCGTTCAGCACCTTTCTGAAGAAATATTTTTTATAGCCTCGATATTTTTTTTCGAATGATATTTTAAATGTTAACTAATTCTTCAATTTACTAATGGTAACAACTTGAATTGCCATGTATATTGCTCTAGTTCAAAAAGATCATCAGTGGATGTGATGCCGGTCCACTCTCGTACGTTCCACAACCACGACCTTTTCCTACTACCAGCCCGTCTGGTGCCTTGAAATTATCCCATCACTATGAGCTGCAACAAGTATCGATGATTCCGCAAAACGTGTCCGAGATTTGCGACTTTTCGTATTTTAACAGTCTGCGTAAACTTCCGTGTCGTCCCGATTCCCTAATATTCCAGTCCAGAACTTTATTTCTCATTACAATTTTCTTTTAACCTGAGAAACTTAATATTTACATACGAACGAGATACACCGCCTGACAGCCGTCTTAATTTTAGCATTTTAGGCTCATTCTGATAAGTGATATGTATCTTAAATTCCCTTATAAATTGGTTAAACGTGCTAATATTACGGATTTTAGACGGTAATTGATTCAATAATTCACACTCTCATACGTAAGAGACTTCTTCAAATAATTTGTACGCGGCTTTGGCAAGATAAGCAAACACGCTCGACACGTAGTGCGTGTAGTGGTGTGTTTGATTTTTTGAATGATATTGTTACGAAGACGGGTCGACTGCAATGTTTCTAGATTTTTCCACTACTTAGAGAACTTTTCAGCAGGCTGTAATATGATTTCTGACCGTTTCAGCAGAGGGTTAATCACATATTAGAAAATTGTAATTTCCATAATGTTTCCCTAGTTTTCAGGAAGCTGAAACCTTTTTTCAGTCAGTTTCAGAACATGCGTAGTCGATTGGTGCAGTTTTCAGGAGACCCGTTTGCAGGCGTTTTCAGGCCTAGGTATGCCCCTTTGATGAAGGAATATTCTAGACCGAACTTTCTAGGTGTGAGCCAAGGACGAAATGATAAGAGAGAGAGAGAGAGAGAAGATCAGAACTTTCTCGAAACTAGACTGAGCACTCTAGAACGCCGTACGACAAGGACGGAGCAACGTGCGAAAGAGACAAAGAGTGCGGACGTTCTAGAATTGTGCAATCGCTACTCAGTAGCAAGCCCGCCTAGAAAGTTCTCGAATATTGTTTAGAATTATTCCCAGGGATATATAAGCGAGCCGAAACGCGACTAGTCGCCTTTAGTTTTGAATGCGATAACAGGAGAGAAACACCGAAGCGATAAAGTGATTACAAGTGATAAAGTATTGTGTGAAGTGTGCATAAGTGAAGTAATTAGTGACTGTGTTTTTGTGTGTGTAATTACTGCATTTTTGCGTATATTTTGTGCCCATAAATTCCTCATTGATTTATCATGAAATAAACCCTTGAATAAATCCACGACATTTTCTATCCGATCCCCTAGCTCGTAACAATATACTACTATATAGAGTTATACAATTTTTTTTTTAAATTAAGATACAAGTGATATAAACACATAATAGGTGGTAATTCGTAAAAATTTTGGTTTCTTGGTAGATTTTATTAGTCTGTTTTATATAATTTTGTAATTTATTTTATAGTGTTTGTGTTAGACATTTTGTTTTTGCATGCTTACTCGGTGCCTACCGAGTTTACTCGGTTATCTAATACACGTGTTATCTATTAGGTCAGCAGTATCTTGCATCTATTAACATAGAACCTAACCTAACACACGATGCTTTGAGAGCAGTGTGGTCTAATGGCTTAAGTGTTGGGAATCATTTGCGTGAGGAAACCGGCATATTTCCAGATAGAAGACTGATCATCTACTTGTCTATGGAAAATAAATTCAAAGATAAGGATGCAACCTAAGACTAAGACTCATAGGGTTGTAGCGCCAATATAACACCCATTGCTTTCATATAAAAGTCTAAGATGATGTATTTAATAATAATAATAATTAATATGCATAAACTTAGATTACATCCTCCGGCTCCTGATGTAGTGAACTTGAAAAAAAGGGCACCTAAGAAAATTTACGTTCTAAGGTAAGGACGACAATGCTCGCACGCAGCATTTTGGAGACGTGGAAGCGTACAAGCAAGTTGGGATCCGTCGTTTAGATTGGCCAACTCAAAGTCCTGACCTGAATCCAATTGACTATGTCTGAGATGTTCTAAAGAGATGACTCATAAGAGATCAGTGCAACCTGCTCCACTGTGAAGCTTGGACAATTACAGATAGCGGCAGAAGCATTAAGATTTTTGAGATGTGTGGCTATCGTCACCTGCTTCTCGTTCGTTAATCGAGTTGGAAGATCGAAAAAAACTTATGCAGAACATTAAACAACGGTATGTTGAGTATCCAGCGTGTTGGTTCCTTCTGAAAAAATCATGGCTTCGCGACGTTATGGAGTGGACGAGTTTTGTGACTGTGGAAGAGTTGCTGCCTCTGGCACAGGACATGACATGCTTCAAGGCTTAAAAAAGAAGAACCTGCTTCAAAAAACATCAGGGAGCTTAAGAGAGTATTTGCATATTGGGAACGTATTCCTTTACAGATTATTAAAAACATGGTAAGCATGCTCAGAGAGATTTGATTTCGGCAAAAAGAGGTTTTTAACTTTGTAACTTTTTTATTAAAAAAGTAAACAAAAATCTTCTTGTCTTTATCATCGACCACTTATTGATTGTCCATATAAAAAAACAGTGTTTCTACAGCTGTTTAAGGTCTGGGCCTCAGATTTATTTGTCTGTTATGGTTATTTGTCAAAAATTATTAACCAAATGAATATAAATTTACAATATTTTATTCATTCCAAATAATTAAATAGATGTTCTACTAAAATTACTAAGCGTTTGAATATTCTTTTGTACATAAAGAAATCTATCTCTGGGGGCACAGCAGTGAGCACGCCAAATCGAGCAAAACAGCGGCATGGCCGTACCATCCTTTTTTCGAAGCAGTTACGGCCATATTCAACTAAAACTTCGTTGTAAATTAGAAGCCTGATTTTTTTAAAAATACTTCAAATATCAATTTTACCAGTAATTTTAATATAAGTTGTCAAATTATTTGACTGACCGATCAAAACTGATATCTAGAAGACAGACGCTTCAAATTTAGAATATAATTAATCCCCTATATCAATCAACCCATACATGACAGACTTACTACTGTTTGGAGGCTGTCAACTGGATGGTTTGTGTATAATCAAAAATCGAACCCAATAAAACTATTCTACGTGCAATTACAACGAAATTGTTGGATTTTAAAAATAATCTTGGAGATGCAAGGGCTGCAAAAACTACACAGCCTTGAAAATTGTTAAATCGGCAATGGTCTTGTAAGACTTGGTTTTTTTTACAATGTTTTTGATGGCATTAAAATCTTAATATATATAAATCTCCTGTCACGATGATGTCCGCGATGGACTCCTAAACTACTTAACCGATTTTAAATTAAATTGTCACACCGTGAGCAGTCTGGTCCAACTTAAGAGATAGGATAGCTTAGATCTTTAATTATAGTCGCAATTTTATTTTATTGCAAATTATTTGTCTATACTTAATTGACAGTCACAATTATCTGTTAACTCCAAAAGATTCTAACAGATGTCGATACTTTTCGACTGGATTGAGTAAGTAATCAATAGATAGCACATGGTAAACCGACAAACGTGTCATATAAGCTACAATTCAATATCATGATTACCACGTGTTATTGAGGCTAAAGTATAAATTAAATTTATTTTGTAGTAAACGAAATACCGTGAAATTCAATTATTTCTACTTTTTTAATTTTTTGGTGTTAGCATAGCCAACCACATGTTACTTAGACCGAAGTGTAAATCAAATTCAAATTATAGTGACTATAAAACAGTGAAATTATTATTTCGTGTCACGGTATCAAGGCTTACAAAAACCACATTAAGGAGAAACGAAGTTCGCGAGGGCAACTTGTTATTTATAAAATATTGAAACGTCTGCCCCATGCCTTTAGGGAATGCAGACGTCATCTACTAATAAAACCCATCCACGTAGAATGAATGCAGTCATGTAATTGGCAATAACAGTTATTATTCTATTAACATTGAATGTTTGCAAATTGTATAATAGAAGTAAAGACGCCCCGCCGAGATGTCAAAAACAGATGATAGGGCGCTCCCGTTGTTGACATTTGTAATATCTGTTGTCTGTGGCAATATCACAATGGCGGAACGAATTTTCTGTTGTCTTTTATTACAATAATTAATATCTCCTGGTTTTTTTTTCTTGGCGGGAAATTGAAAAAGCGCGGTACTATTTTTTTCTAAAATAATACTTTAATTAAAATAAAGATTATTTCTTTGTAAATAACAGTATTAATAGACAAATTAAATATAAACATAGTGTATAAATAATACAAATGGAAGGAAACGAGGGGGGCGGGCTTGACCCGCCCAACTCAAAAAAGAGACCACGACGGCGGCTCGAAGATCCCCAAAATGTTTCTGATGCTGGCGGCGGAGGCGGTGAGAAAGACTCGTATATCCCATATCTCAAGCCTAATTATAAAAGACTTTATCCTGAAAATTCTATTAATATGGAATTTAAGGTTTTTATTGAAAACAAAAATATTCAGGACAGGCTGGGAAATAAAAGCCCAATATATTTAAACCACATATTCTCCGAAATTAAAGGCGTGGTGGCAATAAGGCGAATTAGCGCAAATAAAATTGTTGTCATATTTAAACAACATAATACAGCTAATAACTTGATACACAATATACATTTTCTTGAGAAACATGATATGAAAGCATACATTCCAGCAGCTCAAATTGAAAAAACTGGTATTATCAGATTTGTGCCTGCAAGTATATCAAATAAAGAACTATTTACGAAATTAACTTCTACAAATGAAATAATTGCAGTTAGGAGATTTATGAAAAAAATTGGCAATGAATTAGTCGGAACACAAACTGTTAGTATCACATTTTTGGCAAACTCTTTACCTGAGAGTGTCCAATATGATTTATTTTTTTACAGAGTGTTTGAATATATACCTCCTCTCCAACAATGTTTCAAATGTATGAAATTTAATCATTATGCTAAAATTTGTAATGGCAAACAGCGTTGCTCTATTTGTTCAGGTGAACATTCTTATAAAGACTGCAATAAACAAAATGAGATTTGCTGTGTAAATTGCAGTGGACCTCATTTAGCAATATCCAAAATGTGTCCAATAAAAATGAATAAAATCCTAGAAAAGAAAAATAAAATAACATATGCAAGCATTGCCAGCACAAAAGATAACAATGAGTTCCCTCCCCTTCCACCACGCTCCAACCCTGTAAATAAAAAAGTGATTAGTGTAAATAATGCACCCAAACATGTAAATAAATCTGTAAATATTAAGCCTGTCTCACAGGCTGTAAGTATTAATGATATAAAATCACAAATAATTGCAAACAGTGATGTACTTATGGCCCTGGTACAAACACTGGTTCAAATAGGTAATAAGAATGATAATGAGCCTATAACTACAACATTTATTAAAGATATACTTATTAAAAATTTGTCAATATAATGGATACACAACCATATACAACATCATCTCTACGTATTGCGCAATTTAATGTTCAAGGTGCAAATCATAAAAAACATCTTCTTACAAAATTCTTAAATGAAAATAATATTGATATTTGTTTACTAAATGAGACATGGTTAAAAGACCATCAATCTTTTTATATTTCCGGTTATAATTTCTACAATAAAAATTCAAAAAATCCTCGTAATGGTGTAGGAATATTAATTAAACCATATTTGAAACACAATGTTATAAATACTACTTTTTATGAAGATATTCAAACTATAGCCATAAGTATATACACAGAAAATACTACACTGTCTATTCTTTGTGTGTACTGTCCTCCGTCACGAAGGAGTATAAGAATGAATAGATTGCACAATATTATAAGAGAATTACCGAAGCCTCTTTTTGTAAGTGGTGATTTCAATGCACATCATATTGCTTTTGGATGTATGTCTACGAAAAGTCGAGGGAATAACTTATATAATATAATTGATGAATGTGATTTATGTATTTTGAATAATGGTAGCTTTACTACAGTAAATTATCCTACACGCAACCCCTCAGTAATAGATGTAAGCTTTGTTAGTCCATGTGTGGCTCCTCTTTGTGAATGGTCAGTACATGATGATGCTATGGGTAGTTATCATTATCCAACCATAACAAACATTACAATGTGCATTGAAAGATACACAATTAATAGACATGTTGACAGATTTTTATATGATAAAACAGATTGGACAAAGTATAGTGAATTGTCTGGTTTGGTCTTCCATGACATGATGGTTAGCGTAGAGAGTCCAATAAAATCTTATGATGAGTTTTGTAACCGGCTCAATAAACTCAAACTCATGGCAGTTCCTAGATTCACTAGGACTAACTTTAGGAGTAGACCACCAGCCCCTTGGTGGAACAGTATATGTGAACAAGCCGTAATACAATCTTACAAAGCCTTGAAATTGTATAGAAATGATTCAACAGAATATAATTACATCAACTATAAAAGATTAGATGCTTTAAAAAAACGCACTATAAAGGAGCAAAAAAGAATCAGTTGGAATGGTTTTTGCAATAGTTTCAATAGAACTACACCCATCAGTAAAATTTGGAATCTCATTAAAAAGTTTAAGGGTATCAGAATTGGTAATAAATCATATAGGGATGAATTTGTAGAGCCACTTTTAGATAAGTTATCAGATAGTAACAATTTACTTGACCCAAATTCATTAGACAATTATTTTAATATTAACAATGAAAATCCTCAATCTAATTTTTTATTGGATTCTTTTTCATGGTCTGAACTTTTAATGAGTATACAATCTAGAAGAAATACTAGTCCTGGTTTAGATGATTTTCCATATTTATTAATAAAACATCTATCTGAATCTGTACAAAAGCTATTTTTGAATGTTCTTAATAATCTATGGCATAAAAAACTCATACCAAGTTCATGGCAAACTCAATGTGTAATACCTATATTAAAACCAGATAAGTCACCTGAACAGATCAGTTCTTATCGTCCAATCTCGTTATCATCATGTATTGGAAAAATATTTGAAAATATGGTGAAATCTCGACTTGACTGGTATGCAGAATCCAATAATGTCATTCCACACATTCAATATGGATTTCGCAGAGGAAGAAGTTGTGTTGATAGCTTCATTTCTCTTATATCTGATCTGAAAAATGCAAAAAACAATAAATTACACACAGTTTGTGTATTTCTAGATGTGCAAGGTGCATTTGACAGTGTGGATCCTGGCATACTGGTGAAGGTACTCAGTAATTCTGGTATACCTGGACAATTATGTAAATGGATTTATGATTTCCTCAATAACAGAATACTATATGTTAGGCATAACAATATCTTATATGGACCTAGAACTGCATCAAAAGGTACTATACAAGGTGCCACATTATCACCCTTGTTGTATAATTTGTATACTTGTGAGATATGTAAATATGTTAATACTAAAAATGTAAATATACTTCAATTTGCAGATGATTTAGTGTTGTATAGTTCAGATGTAAATTTAACAGTAGCCATTGAAAATGTTAACACTGCCTTAAGACAGTTAAATAATTATTATCAACACACATTAAAATTGAAAATAAATGCTGGCAAAAGTAATTTAATGCTATTTGGAAAGGACACACCAGTAGTGGATGTTGTCTATAATGGTGATGTCATTCAAAGAGTCACCTCACACAAATTTTTAGGTATTATCATTGACCAGAAATTGTCATTTGAAGAACATATTAAATATGTATCTAGAAATGCATTAAATGGTGTTAACATTTTAAGATGTCTAGCAGGTGTTACATGGGGTGCAGATCCCAAAATACTTTCATTATTATATAAATCTATTGTAAGAAGTCATTTTGATTATAGTTCTTTAGCTTATTTAAATAGCACTCATGTACATAAATTGGATATATTGCAGAACAGAGCTTTGAGGATCATATCAGGAGCAATGTGTTCGACTCCCATAAGGGCCATGGAAGTCGAAACAAATATTATGCCATTGATATTGAGACGACTTATGCTTGCAGAAAGATACTGCCTGAAACTATTATCATCAAATAATATCCAAATTATAAATAGGATAATACCTCACCCAATCAATATAGATGGTCCACTCACTTCACCAAATGATCTCCTGAGAGGTACATCTCCAACTCTGTGCCAGATCTTCTTAGAAATACAATCTCATTATTCGAACATCAAAAAACTTTCACACTGGTCGTGTTACACTCATTCATACAGTTGTATCACTCATCCTATTACGATTTTATCCAATTTAATCGAAAATAATTCAGATTTACTGGCTTTTATAGAAGAAAATAACAAGTATTATACAATCTACACTGATGGCAGTAAAGGCAATGATTTTGTGAGAAGTGCGGTATATGATTCTCAAAAAGATGTTGCTCAAAGCTTTGCTCTCGATAAAAAGTGCTCCATATTTACAGCAGAGGCATATGCAGTTTTTGCCGCTTTAAAATCTATAATTTCTATAAATAATTGTAAATATTTTCTAATTTTGACAGACTCTTTGAGTCTTTTAAATAGCCTTAAGCATTCTAATATTAATAATTTTAAAACTAATTATATTATTTATTTAATTAAAGATACTGTCTTACGGTTGCATAAAAAAGATATAACTGTTGCTTTTATGTGGGTACCCTCACATAAAGGTATTACTGGTAACGAAAAAGCAGACAAAGCTGCATATGAAGGGATTAACACTCTTAATGTCAGAAATGTGGTACAGGTTCCTATGACTGATTATTATTATTATATCAATAACTCGATAAAAAATTTATGGACAGCATTATGGGAAGAAGATCAAAAATTGAAAGGAAAATGGTATGGTAGTATACAGGAAAATTTACATACAAGACCCTGGTATGATGAGTTGAATACTAGCTGTATCGTGAGTCGTGAGTTCGTTACCACAATCAACAGATTGCGCTTTGGGCATAACACTGCACCCGCGCACCTCGCTAAACTTAATATTATAACTAACAATATTTGCTCTTTCTGTAATAATAACGAGATCGCAGATATCAACCATATCTTTTTTAAATGCCAAAACCAAATATTCATTTTTAATAGACTAATATTGGCAAGTGAAATAATGGAAATTAGTGATCCCTCCCGCCGCCAGTTGTGTGATTTGCTCAAAACCAAAAAGTGTTATAGTGCATTATATAAATACATCAAAAATACCGTGGGGAAGATTTAAGAAAACAAGTGAAACGATAGAATAACATGTGAATTAGTGACCGTAAATAAGACTTGGCTTAAAGGTCTCGTTACCAGGCCATAAAATTATTAAAAAAAAAAAAATTAATATCTCCTGCTCGATTCTGTTACTTAAATGATAATTATTAAGTGATTATACACGTTATTAATAACAAATGAGTGAAAATTAATGATCTTATTTTTGAGTTTAAAAAAAAATTATCACCATCATTCTTAAAATTGTTGTTGATAGCTATTTAATTATAAATATAAAATTGTTATAATTAAACCTTTTTATTTGGTAGACACAAAGTCAATAATTAAGTTTTATCGTTTTTTATTTTATTTTAATATCTAATCGAAAGGAATTTTAAATAAGTAAGTTCTTCTAAGGGCTTTACGTAGCTGCTGTTTTATTTGTGCTGAATAAATAAATCTCCTTAAACTCGAAGACGGCTGGACCAACACGTGTATTTTTCTATTTATATCTTGAACTCCTAAGGTTTTTAGAAAGTACATTGGTGCACAGCCGGGGATCGAACCTACGATCTCAGGGATGAGATTCGCATGCTGAAGCCTAGACACTGCTCTAAGAAGGTCGAAAAAAACATAATTCATGATTTTTAACTGGTCAAATGGTCAAATGCTACACTTTAAATTTGTTTTAATTTTCATTTTATTAAAAAAAAATATAGAACACAGGACAAACGGGCAGGAAGCTCACCTTATGCTAAGTGCCCATGAACACTTTCAATACCAGAGGGCTCGCGAGTGCGTTGCTCGCCTTTGGTACGCTCTTTTCTTGAAGGAGGCTAAGTCGAATTATTTTTAATATTACTATGTACTTAGGTTAAGAAAAGCAAATTACTAATAAACGTAATATTTAACAAGTAAGTGTCCAATAACACTATATACAGTCTCTATTAGGGGAAGACACTGTTCATACCACTGAACTACTTTATCCACTGTATAAACACATTCCGTCGATTTGCATTAATTACAAACGGCCCTTTGTGATTGTTTGTGATGCAATTGTATCAGTGCAGAGGTATTGTAACGAATTTCAGCCTTTATACGTGCCTCTAGTACGATTCATCACTAGCATACGCACCTCATGCATTACGCAGTAAATGAAATATTGAATTATCTTTTTTATTACATGTCTTTACTGACATTCTGGAACATTCTCTAGCCTAAATGAAGACTAATAAGTAATTTAAATCCAATTATGTAATTCTGAGGCGACCATAAAGCAGGTGAAAAATTATAAACGATTTTGTTCTCTTTGGCCGTGGGGTTCAAGTGCACGGCGCTAATTAAAGATTTAAGTTGGCGCCTGGTAAATAGTACTTGGTGACTTCAGAGCTGGTGCTTTCCTTGCTCAACGAATATCGCAATAAAGTGAGGAAATGCTGCCTGCGTTAAAGGTACAACATAGGGGCCAAACTTTTTAAATTTCCTTTTGATTCATTTTTAATTATTTTTATTATAACTATGTAGGTTAAGAAAATCCACATGAAATTTCAAAACAAAGAATTCGAATAAAGAAATCAATCGCGTTCGAGTCAAGAATTTCCCAACCGTGAGTGCGAGTGAGATAGAACGATCCACAACTATTGATGTCAGACAGAGACGGACGCTGCGTTAATCCTATTGGCTTATACCGGGCGATGTTTGCCACGATTGGTCGCTGTGCCTTATTGAACTGTCACTGAAGACCGCGGTTAAGGGGTGAACGGTAATTCGGGGGTAAATTGGGGGGAAAGGTCGTGGGTGAAGGGGGTTTTGGTGATTGACTTGTGGGTAGTTTTTGGGGTTCCTTTGAGGGATTTATATTGAATCCTCTCAATTGATGCAGTCTTGGGCGGATTTCATCTGTTGTCTGTGCAATCTAATACGGGTTATAATATAAACAAAGTATTACAAAATGGAGTTTGTATTATGTAATGAAAAATAACGATACCACAGGTAATGGCAAATTTTCTTACTCTTTCTTTTTTATTCTCTATTACTAAATACCTATTAAGAAAAACTGACCTTGCTGATAGAAAACGTAATCTATGGTGTATTTTTATATTTTTATGTATGGCTAACTTTTTTATTCATTAATATTGTATCACAACAAGATAACTATTAAATGGACGTACCTACCATAAGTTTTGTACGTCCAATGACATTGTGGCACGGAAATATTATAGACCGTATCTAAATAAAGAATTATATGTTACGGACAATCTCAAAATCTACTTAATCGATCCAATGTTTACATATCCCTCTTTTATAGAAAACCGGGCAGGACGGTCTTCTGGTGTTAAGTTATACCGCCGCGTATGGACACTGTCACTGTCAGAGGGCTCGCGAGTGCGTTGCCAGCCTTTTAAGAATTGATACGCTCTCTTCTTGAAGTATCCTAAGTGGAATTGGTTCGGAAATACTTGAGCAGGCCTCTAGTTCCACATGATCACGGGGTGCGGCAAAAACAGCCTTAAAAACTCAGATTAACACGAGCTATGTTTATTTCCAAATATTGAAAAATGTCCAGCCACGATAGGCCATTGTTAGAAGTAACTAATTCACTGTACCTACATTTAACTATTTAATTATCTCGTACTAATATATAATTCATTGTACTCACCATGCTTTTTACGTTGCCTTTGTTGACATAAAAATTAGATTCTTGAATTAGCGAAATACTTTAATAATTTAAGTTTTTAATCACAAACAAATTTATAAAACTGAATACAATCAAAAATAACTTCCAAGAGATAACATCTGCTTATGAAGTAAATTGCGTACCTACATAACATAGACAATAACATCCCGCCAAATATTCTGATTGGTGAAGAGAGCGCGGGATATCTATTGACCTTTCCTCTCTGATGTCATTTTTCGCGGCAACGCCACGCCCTTCCCTAATATTCTGTTCTTATTGGATCACAGATAGCAAACATCAAAATTGTAAATACCTAGCCTATGACAGAAAATTATAAATCTGTGTTGTTTATGGCTTTTGGTTTAATTCTATTGCCAAACATTAACTAACTACTTCTTGAATAAAAAATATAAACATGTCTATGTAGGTAGACTTTTTAATTTTATTGCTACAACTGACAATGTCAAAAGCTACGTTAATAGTTTATGTTAATAGTATAATGGACTTATAATGAATGCAATATCTTAATTAAAGTAAAAACAATATTATTAACAGATAATTAAACATTCCCTGATTAAATTACACTGCGCATCGCAGCAATTGGAAAACCATTTCAATAAAATCGGCGTCATTATTCTAAATGGCGCGACGCAACAGCGTAATGCCACAAATTAAAGCTTAAAACGGGCGCTTAACAGCTGACCCAAACCCCCTCAAATAGGGTTGCCTACTACGACATTTCTAATAGCACATATTATTATTACACATATTATTCTCTTTAGTTAACATAGCTTTTACACATTGTAAGAAAACAATTTTTTTACCGGTTTAAAGCTATTTGTATTATTATAAACTTATAATTATTATAAGCGTTAATTCAGTAAAGTCTTCTAATTTTTTAAACTTGAAACTTTCCCGGATTGCCGAAATGGTAATAATCTTTTATAAATATCTTATTGTTATGCCTTATTTTTCTTAATTATACAAAAACAGTAAAGTAAATAACGGGTCTATATAATTAAAACGTAAAATTGAAACTATTAAAGGCGTTCACATTCTGTATCTATAGTGAATTTTCGTAATGGGTGTTACTAGCGTAAATAATTAAAAATAATAAATACAGAACAAATTAAAAATCTTGTATTTGTCACAAGTGAGTTTCATAAAAATGTCAAATACGGCCGAGAAATAAGCATATCAGCAACCCTAATTCTTGTATCCCCATCAGAGAGGAAAAGCAACGGGGCGGAGCGGCCACGCCTTAACGTAGAGACGTCGTGTGCGGTACGTCAAAAGTGCTACGGACGCCGCGGTACGCGCGCGAATCGCTGTCACAGCGAAACGTCAAAACCGCGTAGAAAATTTTCAATGACCAGTTGAACCTATATTTACGAGTATTTCCTAAATTCTTAAGCTATATTTAAAAAAAATATTGTACGTAAATAAATGTGGTAATAAATATATTAAAAATCCGAATTGTGTGAATAATAAAAATGGAAGTGGCACAAGCACCGCTACAACTTACGCAAACAGAACATCCGGACAGTAGAATAGCTGGTAAGTACCAGTAATGATATCTTTATTTTATACTTTAGTTGTCCTTCTTCGCCCATACTTACCTAACTAAAAAAAAATGTTGCTGCTGTCAAAACCTCTTTTGTTTGTATAAGTTTTCTAGTCTGTGTAATATTCAAAGAAATTTAGTTCTGTAATTATTGAATTTAAAGAATTGGAATGACGCCTGAGAGATATTAGAAATCCAAGACGGAATATCCAATTATTTTAGTTAGTTATGAGTATATCATTCATTCGTGGACTTTCAAAGTACCATAAGAGTAATGTCAAATACATTTTTATATATGGGTCATACTAAGTGGTACGTCTCGAATCATTCACAGTCTGTTATTAAATTATCTTATATTATAATAGCAGAATTAAATTTCTCATTAGTTTTAAGACTGATTTACTTGGTCTTGATTAATAAATTTCAATGAAAGTTTAAATCAGTGTAAGAGGTGTTTTAAATTAATTATAATATTTTTTAATTAATTTTAAATTAATTATTTTACTTTCTATTTTTAATGTATCATCTTTTTAGTTTGGTTTGTTCTTTTTTTTGTTCCTGTTTAGTTATGTCTTAATAAATGTGTATAACTTCTATTTTTGCACTACTTGCCTATCTTATGTAATTAAATACATTTTTTTTCTTTACTCACAGTGGTTGCCTGGAAGAGATCGCTCGTAAGCGATAAGGCCGGCAGTTGCCCTACTTTTGAATTTATTATGTAATTTTTTTTAATATTATTTTAATTAACGAGAGCAGTGCTAGCCTAGTGGCTCGTTCCCAGTCTGCACCAATAGTGTTTGTTTCTACGCACGCATTTAACATTCGCTCGAACGTTGATGAGTAACATCGTGAGGAAACCAGCTTGCCTTAGACCCAAAAAGTTGACGGTGTATGTCAAGCACATAAGGCTGATCACCAATGTCCCTATCCTATTACATTGACACATAACAAATGATGGTGAAACAGATACAGAAATCTGAGAACTAGACCTAAAAAGGATGTAGTTGATTTATTTTAATTACAAAAGAAAAAAGAGATTCAGAACTGATGCCTACCAAGCACAGTTTTAAGCAATTATTGCCTCATTTATTAAAGCTTATTGTATAATAAGCATAAATAACTGAGTTAATTTTGTATAAATTGAAACTTTTTAATAACCAAAAAAAAATTATGATAATATTGTTAATTATTTTAGTAAGATGTCTACGGCGTGTTTCTTAAATTTTTTAGGTTTATTGCGGGATAGATTTTAATATAGTAGTTTGTATAGGTATTTTTTTACTAAAGTTTCTTTGTATATTATAGGATAACGATGTATCTTAAGAATCAAATCTTATAAGTCAGACAAAAATAAAAAGGGCAGCAATGCACTCACGAGCCCTTTGGCATTGAGTGTCCATGGGCGGCGGTGAGGTGAGCCTTCTGCCCGTTTGCCCTTGTTCTATAAAAATATCTAAAGAACACATAGCGCTATTCTTTTAGTATCTATTATATAGAGATTATATACATCTATACTAATATAATAGAGAAAAGTTGTATTTTTAAAAACTACTGAATAGATTGTATATAATAATATTTATGTTCAAAATGTCCAGCCGTGCCGGAGCAGGCCTCTTTAATAAAAAAGTAAATAAGATTTTTTACTATAAAAAATCAATTTACCGTCCGCTATTATTCAGTGTTACATTTGTATTCCGAACACGATTTCCGGTAACGCGGGGTCTCTTCGACTGATTTTCAGCCACTCCATGATTTGCCACTTCCCCTGTCAGCAAATGTTTTGAATACAAAATAGCCAATGGATGAAATTCCATTTTCATGTTCTAAATTCAAATTATGGATTCGAATTTCGAATAACCGAGGTCGCTGGTTGTGTATTATATTTTATTCAGTAATAAATCACTAAATAAATTCTTCACATATTTTGATTGGATACCTTCCTGTCTCTGATTTGTTTGTTGTTCATATTACCTTCGTTCCAATAGTTATTTTGTATAAATAATACTTAACATTTCACATAACATACTATTTTTCAAATATTAACGAATTTAACAGCAACATATACATTAATAAAAAACATATAGCTCGGTACGTTATGATCGTTCTTTTATGTAATATCTTTTGAAGGAGGACATAAAAGAAAATTGTATGAGACATAAAAAGTACAGTTTGGGAAATTGGAAGTCGCGGAGAGAGCGAAGTAAATCCCTGTATCAAGATAAATCAATGTTTGTACAGAGGCACTCATGGGCGGACAGGGAAGGGAATGGAGTCGTTTTTTAGGATTTGTTCTATATTTAGAGATAGAGATACACTAGAAATATGATTGCAGTTATATTAAAATATATTGTCTTTCTTCATGTAGATATTGAGTAAGAAAATTAAACAACAAACCAGTGGCGCTACAACCTTTTAGGTCTGCGCCTAAGATTTCTGTGTCTGTTTGTAATTAATTCTTCAATAGTCAAGTATGTACGTATGTAGGTATGCACATATAGACTCTGGCCCGTATTTAAAAACGTCAACCAAACGTAAATCTAGTATGAAGAGCTGTCAAAGCATTTTCCTGTAATATGTTTGGCTAATTTGATAGCACTTAAAATACGTGTGACTTAAGATACGAATTAGAAATCAGAAAGTCTATTTATGCAGGTCGAACCTACGACCTTAGTGCTGAGAATCCCACTCTGTAACCATTAAGTCAACACTCACAATATTAAACATGTGACGATTTTAAAAGACAAAAATAATAGTACAAATCAAGAAATTCTTCGTATTTTTGTTAAGTTTTAAAATTGAATTTTGATGCTCCACGTATTTCTTTGTCCAGACACAGTCATGAAACTTTGTCGCTTGCCGTTTTATTTGGTTTTCTTTTGACGTACCCTCGCATTCTGATTAATACCCACCCCGCTATCTTTTCTTAAATGCTTTACTCGGCGTCTTTTTAAACACCTAAAATTTAAACCAAAATAAAGAATGTTTTTTCTCCTCTACTGAGTTTGTTTTAATGTTTATACAAAGTTTTGGACCTAGATTTGATCCTTGGACAACAACAGTTATTTCGGATTCACTTGCTTTCACCTCAGATAGATTTGTTTTACCAAAAATCAATATAGGTATTTGTTCGAAATACATAATTTAATAATTTTTGATGAGGGTGATCCCAAATATTTTTCCTCGGCCGACCGTCACATTTATTAGTTTAGTCATTGTTGAGATTTACCCGGGTTACGATAGACACATTTCCATTTTGATATATACTTTTTGTGAAGCATAATTGATAATAGTTACGTCCACTATTTATAATTTTATAGTGAGTGTTTAGTGCGTTTTTGAGAACTATGGTGAGGCAAAGTATTAGCTAATATCAGTCTAACCTCTCTTTGTTCCCAAACGAATAGAATTTCTCCAAATCCTTACGGCTGATAATATTGTGTGACTTTCTTTAGAGCGTACTATCTTCCTGGTAAGAAGATATTGTAACGAGGTATGTATCCAGGACTTATATAATATAATATATATAAGATTGTGTATCGACGGCCACCGAACCGTTCTTTGTGGTACAGTATTTTTAGATGGTTTCTCTCTCGTCTTTTAATAGGCAGCTCATATTTGAGCGTCTTGGTCAGCAAGAAAGCGACTGGAGCGTACTATCTGATTGCAACGGTTTCTGTATAGCGCCTCTCTTCTCTTCTCTCTTCTATCGGTCCATCTGGTTGGTAAACGGCCACGTAATCTTTTGCCTTCTGTGTTACCAACCACAATAAGTTTCTCCAAGTTCTCATCGCCTCTGCGCCTTGTATAGCCGAAATAAAATACAATTATAAGATACGCTGTAGGCATAGATAAGGTAACTCAAAGCAAACATTTGCAATTGAGAAAGGCCGTAACAAATATGAATACAATACTATACGAAATGCCACCTGTATCACCTCGATGTCCGTTGTTTCACAGCTGAGCTTTTTTAAGGACGTTTTTGCCACCTACTAATGTTTTCGATTCCTTCAAGAAACAAGCGTACCAATTTTTAGAAGGCCATGCACTTGCGAGTTCCAGCAATGTATGTGTCTATAGGCGGCGGTATAATTTAACATGAGACTCCGGCCCGTTTGCCCTGTGTTATATATAAAAAAACACGTTTACAGAAATAATACAAATCAAAGTAAATTGAACTTGTTTCTTCTACTATATTCTATTTATATTTAGTCCTATAATATGACGAATGTAGCCGAATTTAGTTTTTCTTCAATTTATCTAAATTTTATCGCTAACATTCAAACCGAACCTTTGTGAATTAATACAATTTGTGAGTGCGTGTTCTGAACTAAATCAAATTACTGTACGGGGTAGTTAGTGATAATTGAACGACAATCACAGGGCGTGTTCATTGGTTTGGGGTTTATACTGTATATCGAATTATTACAGAAAAAATATTATTACTACACAGGTGGATCTGTGTTATATTGGAAGTAGTTAGAAAAATGCAATTGAATAAAAACACGATATAAAAGATTAGGCCTTTCTCAATGTAATTTATGAGTTCCTGGTATATTGTCGTTTGTTTTCAGTTTTGATATTGCTTATAAAATAGAAATTTATCAATTTATTGACGCTGTAAATCTATATCCAGCTGTCATAAGCGTAGGTATTACCTGTATTATTTTTGGCAAAATGATTAGCTAATCCGTTATTGTACTAGTAATTTTTATTATTATTAATCAAAAAGTAACTAGTAAAATGTAAAATTGGAAGTATAATGTTTTGATTGTATTTTTATTTCTGAATTGTTTGTAAAATTTATGTTACCATTATTGTCACGTATTTTAGAATAGCTTATATCATATATGTTACTGTACAGATATATATGATGTGGTAAACTTTAATGAATAAATAAAATAAAATTACTACCAATTCATGCAGATTTCTTGATACATGAATATCCCGCAATAAGTTAACATTATAATTTCTAAACGACTGCAAATCGCCTTATCTTAATACGAAATCTGTGGCGTCCAGCAATCACTTAATTGATTCATTTAACAACTATTATTATGATTCAAAGTTTACCCTTATTACTTGGTAATAAAGTGCATTGTAGAACTTGAAGCTCAAAAATAGTGATGTATTTACTCAAGGGTCGATACTGGGACCCCACTTTTGTATTGTATACAGAAATGCTATTAGGAAGAAAGGGTGTGATTTCAATGGTTATTTTATTAGCTTTATAGAGATTAAATGTATCGTAGCTTACAGATAAAATTATTAAGCAGGTTGGAATAAAATTACTGCCACTTCTAACTTGTAAAAATAGACTCTCATATAGATGAAACGTTTTAAGCTTAGTATATTCCGAAAAGATTTCTAAAAAATGAAGCAGCCTTTGAAAATCGCTACAGGAGTTTTAAAATATTTTACAGGCGAAGAAAGTACATCACCACTTCGCTGGTCACCACCAACATCAGCTGCATTGGTAGCTGCCGCTTTGGCACCGCCGGCGCTAAGGCCATGGCTGCCTGATCCACCTACAAAGAAGACCAATCACTTGGGTAAGACAGGTTGGCATCAACGCCGTTCTACATCATATTTGTTTACGATATTTATTTTATTTTTACTCATCACACAATTAATTATATTTTTTTTGTTTTCTATCACTGATATTTCTAATTATAGCAAGCATTTATAATAATGTTTCTTGTATAAAGTAAAAGAATATTTCATTTTGTGTTATAAGGCTACTTATATTTATATTTTTTATCTTTTCTAACTATTTTTTAGGTTGATAGGTACGTTGAATTCTACTTAATTTACAATTCCGCTTCTAACTTTAAAACCAGTATAATCATTCTTGAACTCCAGGTTTAGTCTGCGTCGTGTGCGGTGATACCAGCTCTGGAAAGCACTACGGCATCCTCGCGTGCAACGGATGCAGCGGCTTCTTCAAGAGGTCCGTCAGACGGAAACTCATTTACAGGTACGGTTATAGAACTACGATCTTGAACTTCTGCTTATTCAGAAATTAATTTTGATATAATTATTTTCTTTAAATCAGAAATACCTACGTTCGTTTGATTATTCCTATCCATTAGTAGGTATATCCTTAATGCAGTTTTTATGATATCTCAAATGTCATTTATGTACCTAAATAAATAGTCCAATAGTCTAAATAGAAGTTTTCAATCCAGGATATGTTTGGCCATAAAGATTTTATCTTATTGAGAAAAGCAATGGTAATATCAATAGTCAAGAGTATAATGTGTACCTACTATTAACATTTCTCTTTATTTGTATACACAATTTCAATCAGAATTTCCATCAATTTTGTCACATTTAGGCTATGAACATAACAAACAAGAAAACAAAGAACCATTTTTTGTATTGGAATTGGATAAACATATTCACACAAGTAATTATTAAGAAGTTGTAATTCAGCGAAACCTCATGAGTAATATAACATACATTTTACTATTTGTTCAGTTGTCAACTAAATTTCAGGTCAGAAACCTCGATTTCAAAATGCTCCCATTTTCTGGTTTGTATGTCAAACATTAAAGTCAATATTTAAAGCTAGTACGATCTGTCTTAACTTGTATATTTTAGTATTGTTGACATGGCTTTTACACATTAAGAAAACACTTTTTAAACGGATTGAAGCTATGTATTACTATTATAATTTATATTACGCGAAACTTCGGAAAATTAAAAAATATGTAAATAATTATAATTTTATATTATTCTCCACAGTTTATTACATATACAAAACATAGGTACATATTTTTTACAATATTTACGATGCAATATGCGTCCGTATGAACGCTATCAATACAAAACCTAGCGGTTCACCTTACGGCTAACCTTTCAACAAAATGGTTCCTAAGGAAGATTTTAATACTTTCAGTACAACGATTTTCATTTTTAATATTTTATAAGAATGACAAATCGTGTAGTGTTTGTTCAAGTGTTGACTTGATCTGTGTCACAATTGTGACCTTATTATTGATTTTTTTAATTCATTCATGGTTTAGTTAAATTCTCGTGTCACAATGTTTGTTCCCATACTCCTCCGAAAATATCCTATTGAACAAAAAGAAATGTTTCCTCGAAATAATATACATGGCAAGATGACGTTTGCGGTGTCAGCTAGTAATTTATAAATAATTGATCGATGAAAAAAAAGGAACCATAATTGCTTTATAGAACCAATGGCGCTACAATATTTTAGGTCTAGGCCTCTGATTTCTGTTGCGTGACCGATTGTTCTTTTCTAATATACGATTAGGTCAGCCGTTCCTGACAGAGACTTTTTGGATCCAAGGCCGATTTCTACACGCTGCTTTCCTTTAGCATACGAGTAAGGTTTGAAAAACGCATATATAGAAAGTCCATTGGTGCATAGCCGGAATCGAACCTACTACCTCAATGAGAATCACACGCTAAAGACACTAACTAGGCCAATAGGTTGTAAGTTATAATGAATCTATTAAAATAGTAAATTATCCATTAAATTGTTTTACCGTCTGACCGTCAATCGTTTTTTTATTGGTATAAAGTCCTATTACATGGCCACCGTTTTTAATTATCGTAACAAAAGCCATTCAATTCCTCATTACAGTTCAATCTAAAAATGCAAAAAATGTAATGCCCCTCGGTATGAAATCCTTTAATCTCCATCAAAAACCTGTCGCATCTGTAACAAAACTGCGGATATGACAATGGGGGACTAGATTCCACTTAATCCATTCAGAATGTGCCTAATTCTGTTTGCATCTGTGGCCCAGTTGGCGGCATCTTTTGGTGTTTCAAAATACCATACCTACAACAAATGTCTCGCTAAAGAAAAGATCGTAACAATTCTTCAAAGACCTGACTTGCGAGCCCTCTGGCAATGTAAGTGTCTATAATAAATAATAATAAATTGTTTATTTCAAAGATAGTGGTACATTCAGATTGATAATTAATATTGTCAAATTCATTATCATAATGATAAGAACAGTTAATTTACCTAATTGTTGTCAAAACTTATGGTATACTCGCCCACACTATAAACGCACCTTGGGCGGTGGTATCACTATATCAGGTATTGTAACCTGCCTGTTTTCCCTCTGTTACATAGAAAAAGGAGTGAATAGTTCCGTTTACGAATTTTTATAGTGACTCGAGAAGACTTAAGTCCGTAATAGCTATAAAAACATCGAAATCTCTGCGAAAATGCGATTACAAGGTTGCAACATCAGTGTTAATCAGTGTAATCGCATGGTACATATCTGATTATTGTGTCGCTATTAGAAGATACAAAGTGAGAAAAAGAAGTTAACAGGAGATGGAAACTATAGATAATCTTATATGTTAACGAAAAACCTTAAGAAACCTTGGAGTCTTCAACTCCACAACTACGTTATTCATCTCGTGTCACTTACAATGTAAAAAAAAAAATTGATACTTGGAACGTAATGACTTACGTCCGTACACCTGACAGTCTTTTGAACTTTCGAAAAACCATAAAAACATTCATATAATAATATTTATTTATAAATTTAAAAAAAAAACCAAGAAGTTTATTAACACGGTTTGTGTTGTCATTTTTTTCTATGTAGCTCCGCCCCGTATGGTCCAATGATTATGTAATTGAGTTAATCGTATTGGATAATTTTGGAATTCGTTAATTTTGGATGTCAGTGCCGAGTTGAATAGTAATAACAAATATTCTTATTAGTCCATTTTAGTGTAGGCGGTTCAACATTTTTAAATTGGGAATTTTGATAAGGCAGCTTCACTTCCCGCCGAAATAATGTCCGGCTCGGCACTGTTTTAGATGCGTCTTGACAGTCATACTAAAAAATTGTGTTGTTTATTATATTTCGTAACTTCGCAAAAATCCCGAACAAGGGTAGATAATATAAAACAGTTTAACATTTGGACCTCTCATCCCCTTTCAATTAAATCGGCCTCAATATTATAATCGACCCTCAGACATAAGTGTGACATGTGGCCCTTTAGCAAATTGATTTACGAAATCTGTACAATGTTGTGATTGGTGTTGCGGGTCGTAAAATAGTGAATTAATTGTGTTATAATATAAAAAAATATGGTATAAGAAGAGATAAGAAGAAAGAAAAGTAACTCTTACTGTGTTAATTCATTTCTTTAAATATCTGTTGATCTGTCAGTTGTCACTTTGACAATAACTTTTTTGACAGTATAATCTTTTAACCATTGACTTATTACTATCAAAATCTTGAGTTAACAGGTTATAAAAAATAGGTATATGTCCGGATAACAGAACGCGTTGTTGACGGTATATGACTTATAAATAATAGCAGAAAACATGTTTTCCCATGTAAAATGTTTATATATTCATGTAGGAAGGATATAAATTTTGCTAGATGCAATTGTGTATATTTTTCAATGTACAACATTTATTAAAACATATAAAACGTAAGTGCGTGTTTACGGTAAGAGAGTTGCTGCTTTAGCTTGCGTTTCAGTGATTATAGTATAGGGTGGCAATCTAGGCTATGGACTGCCGTAACGAGACATAATATACTTACTAGTAGATACGGCAAAAGAAACTTCAAGAATCTTCGTAACACTTAGGTATATCAGGCAAAGGCTGAACTGAAAATATAAATATGAAAAACAAAATCAAATATTTATTTATTTATCTATACCCTAAGCAGTGTTGGCCTAGTGGCTTCAGCGTGCGACTCCTGAGGTCGTAGCTTAGATCCCCGGCATACAAAAATGGACTTTCAGTCTATGTGCGCATTTAACATTCGCTCGAATATTGAAAAGATCGTGTGGAAACGGGCTTGCCTTAGAAATTCGACGTGTGTCAAGCACAGCACAGATCACCTATTCTATTAGATTGACATATCATAAAACAGATACAAAAATATGCGGCCAAGACCTAAAAAGGTTGATCAATGATTTACTTTATACAACGACCCTATCAGTTAATATCCATTTGAGGCCTACATCCATAAAATTATCGCGTCACAATGTTCGTTCCCATAGTCCTCCGAAACGGCTCGATCGATTTTTATGATTTTTTTTATGAATATTCGTAAGTCTGATCTTTCAAACCCCTAAATGACCCAATTTTTATTTTTTATTTTTTAGAATTTTTTTTTTGGTTTTATTTTTTTATGATACAGCATACAAAAATACATTCAACCCTTAATTGTCACCCCAATGAACCCCTATCATATTATAGATAAGTTAATTTTATTGAACTAAAAAAGTTTCCTGGACAAATATACATGGCAAAACGAAGTTTGCCGGGTCAGCTAGTATTATATATACATAGGTACTATATAAAACATCTATTCATTTTCTGTTTGCAACAAATGTCACTGCGAAAGCCTATTATAGGAAGGATTACTGGTAATGAAATATCTTTAATCTTTATTAGTATTTCTTGCTTTGATCGAATAGTTTTTCCTCTAGCGGGGATTGGGGTCTGATTGCTTTTCCTTCGTCTTGTGCGAGACTGGGGATTTATTACGTTTTCTTTTACTTAGATTTATGTATCTTTGTTTAGGAATGCGTGGTAAAGGATTATTATTTAACTTAAAGACCTGACAGACGTCTACTAATTGTAAATCAAAACGATTTTCGAATCCAACAAACAAATTTATTAAAAGTAAATAAATAACAAATTAAAGATGTACTAAAACTATATATAATATTGACAGCAACACATTATATCAATATGTTTTTGTTCTTTTGTAAAATATGTATTATATATATTTCAACCTTGCCTATTCCTTCAATATGCCTTCAATATTTCATAATCAAAATAAACTAAATCCGTCCAGCCATTCTCGAGTTTTAGTGACAAAACAGCAATTCTATTTAAAATATTTTGCTAAAACGAAGAAATTCCGCTTGATACAATTAAGTGATACACTTTCGTGTTAGTCACACATCATTGTTTTTAAAGTATTTTTTTAACAATCAGATGCCAAGCGGGAACCGGTCGTTGTGTGGTGGACAAAGCACATAGAAACCAGTGCCAAGCTTGCAGACTGAAGAAGTGTCTTGCAATGGGAATGAACAAAGATGGTAAGTTTTGAAATGCCTTTAAACTCGATTGAGAAGTGTTGGCTCAGTGGCTTCAGTGTGCGTATTCTCATCCCTGAGTTCGTAGGTTCGAGCCCAAGCTCGAATGGGCTTTCTATCTAATTGTGCATTTAACAATCGCTGGAACTGTGAAGGAAAACATCGTGAGGAAACCGGCTTCCCTAAGAGCCAAAAAGTCGACGGCGTGACAGGCACAAAAGGCTGATAACCTACTCGCTCACCGACTTGCCTATTAGATTGACAAATAATCATGAAATAGATACAGCAATTTGAGGCCCAGACCTAAAAAGGATTTTGGATTTTGACCTCTGTTTTTTTTTTACTTTTGACGCAAAATTAGTTTTAGTTGACAGTATACAGAGTAGATACAACGGTCATTGGAGCGCGGTTTCCAAATTCTATATGGATGAACGCTTACAAAAGACTATAAGAAGACAATTAATGCATATGCACTCAGATATAATAAATGTTCAAATATTCCAGGATGAATTAAATCTTGCAGAAAATACCGGGTGTTTTTAAAATGAGCTACCGTAATATTGAATTATCTCCATTTAATTGTTCCGCTGGGGTCGTGTCCGCACACATTTCATGGTACAATTCACTCTGTGTCTGACGGCTAGCGTATATGTTTTGTTATGGGAGTGGTTTTGAGCTTATTGTTCTTAATTTGATGGGCTCTGTTTATTACGTTATAGAGAAATTTTGGTCAGCCAAGTGAACACTCAAATTTGGTTTATTAATTATTTTTTTATTGATTGCAAGTATACACTATTTCTTAACCCACAAAGTAATCATAGTATCTACTATTTACCAGACGTCGACCATTTATTAGATGTTTGTAAATGATATTATTACCTTTATACAGACAGCTGAATTCTAGAACATAGACTAACTTGGGCTTATCATTAAGTGGTCCTAAGTTTGATTTCAAGCAATGGCGCAAGTTACTGTTGAGCTTAGAAGGCAGCAAACGATAATGTTGATTAAAAAAATATACAATATTTTTCTATTTAATGATAAACCAATCCTGAAATTTAAGAAATAATTTGACGTTGACCGCTTGCCGTTTCGTAGAGATGTGGGGTCACTATGCATCTTCTACCACATTCATGGAGTGTTCAGAGGAGTGGTTCGGATTAATACCTGCAGCCGAGTTGCATCATCAGACGTCAAGGTTAAAAAGACAGTCGTTCCACAACTGAGCGTTTCTTAAGGCAGGCAGTTTTTGCCACGCACCACCACTATGTGGAACCAGCTACCCACTGAAGTATTTCTGAACCACTTATGGTCCTTCCGAAAAGAGCGTATCAATTCTGAAAAAGGCGGCAACACGAGCCCTCTGGCCTTAAGAGTGTCCATTGGTGATATCACTTAACAACAGGTGAGCCTCCTGTCCGTTTGCCCCATGTTCTATAAAAACAGTTCACTTCGTGGTACTTTATATTATATCTTGCTATTTTTCCTTGGTAGAGTACTTCTTTATGATTTTATCACATAGCTACAAATAGAAGACACAATTTTCATCACACACAGGATTACTAATCTCCTCTACGTATATTTAAGTTACAACTAAGTTTTAAAGGCATTTTTAAATATCTAACCTGGCACGCGTCGGCACGCGACCATAACCGTTCAGTATACAAATGAGGGCTTATTCGACCCTAAAAATTGTATTTTTTTCGGTTAACCCGTGCATAAGTTTGTTAGTTTAGTGATCAATTCCAGTGGGATTGAAATGGTGTAATAATGTATACAGGGATAAGTTAATCCTTACGTCAAGTAATTGAACCATGTCTTGGTTTTTAAGAGAAAATTATTAATCAGTATGACCTTGTAACGTAGATTAGAATTATAGTCAACTTTTGGAGCAATGTTCAAAATCCACAACAAAATTTGTTGATCCAGATGCCCATTGAAGTATTTCCGAACCAATTCGACTTATTGTCCGTCAACAGCACACCTATTTTTAAAATGCCGGAAACGTACTTGCGAGCCTTCTGCCTGAGTGACAATCACTTAACATCTAATGAGCCTAGACTGTTTCAGTTAATAGTTTTATCTGCCTCTATCTTCTTTAATTCTATATGGTGACACTAGGAAAGAACTTTTAATGGTAATATTGTGGTCTTTTCGAAAAGCCAAAAATATTTATTTGTAATTAAACACGTGCCTAAATATTTTGTAACCTCCAGAATTCGTCCGGTAGAAAACATCCGTTGCAGTCATGTTGAAAGTACTTGGTTTTAGGTAGTGCTGCTTGACCTGCATAATGAGAGGTTATATTGGATTGATCGTCACATACCTTTTCAACATTCTCATTTGATTAGTTGTAGCGACAAAGGCGAGAAATTAAATTAATTAGTAATTAGTAAGTATTAATTAGTAATTAAACAATCATTTATTAAAACCTAAACAACAATTTACAATTTTCTTATCCCACACAGAAGTAATAGAAATAATTAAAATCAATTTTAAAAGTTTAGCCCCTGTGGCTACACTGCCTTTAACGCTGGTAGAATTTCCTCGCTGTATAGCATACTTATTCGTTGAGCGAGTGAAGCACCAGCTCTGGGGTCACTGGTACTATCTTACTAATTACTTACTAATTAACATTAATAATTATTCATTTCATTACTGAAGTATCTGAAAGTCGATTATGTAACCGTAAGCAATATTCATAAAAATAAGCAATAAATATGTCATGAAGCACAGTTCTCATGCGATTATCTTAGTCCCCTTGAGTATTAAGTTGGCAAGCTGTTATTAGTAACCCTTGCCTGAGGCTTACCATTGTCCCAATTCAATTCTCCCTAATAGAGACAATGTTGTCACTCACGCCTCTTACATCAATAGTCGATATTATATTTGACTTATAATATCTATTCATGTTCTAATATATAATATCTATCAGTTAATTTATGTGAATAAGTTGTAAACCTGATTTTTTTAAATATTGTATACAAATCTCGGCCCATTATGTTGTGCAGTTTACTGGTTAGGTTAGGTTAGAATTTGAACTGAAGTTTTTTTTCTCTTAATCATCTGGTAAGTTGTAAGGGAAAATCCCGCATAGGTCTTAATTTTTAAAATTGTATTTCACCATTTTTCATATTAGGTTTCTTTCTCTATAAAGAACATTTTATAATAGTAACTAGCGGACCCCACAGACTTCGTTCTGTCAAAAAGATTTGAAATGTGGCAGTTTTTTGTTCCTACCAATTTTATAGTCGGCGCAAAAAATTCTCATGAGGGTGATGGTTCTGCCATCACCCTGATGATAGGCCGATGTGTGAGGTTCAGCTCGGGTGACCAAAGTATCTTCGCTTCCACGAACTTTGGCCTGGACTGGGCTTCAAACTAAGAGGCGAACTTAGGGTTCAAACCTGATTCGAAAATAATCTAAAAGCATAGTGGGAACCTAAAAGTGATAAATATTTAAAAATTGTGTGCCTCATTGATATATTTTCCTATTAGTATGTATTCAAATAATTTTGCTCAGATAGGAATATTAAATTAAAAATTCAAAAATTAAATCTTTTTTTAACGCGATGTGTTTGACAGAAGTAATGACGTGAAAACATATGCTTTTTATGTCGCATGCCGAAACTAAAATAAAAGAAATTATATCGCGAAGCTAACTAAATTAAAAATCAGTACTAATGATCTATAGCTCTCACATTTTATGACAATTCAATTTGGTCAGGTTCGCGCTATTATTACTTGTGTTTCGGAACGCGACATTGCTTAGACAACAGTGAGTGCTTGTAAATTAATATTAACTTTATTGAATAGCAATAAAGTTCAAATTGACTCTACATTTTATTTGCAAAACGTTTGTATGGGAAAAAGAAAAACGCTGTTTTAGGGTAGGGTAACTAATTTTTATTGAACATTTTCAAAAAAAGAATTGGTACAATTGATCCAGACGTTGTAGAATTATGCGCTTACCAACACATTTTGGGATTCATTTTTATATTATAGATTCGTAGTACGATGAATAACCAACAATAATAAACACATAATCTAATCGCTATGTTTGACCTACTAAACAAAAACGTGTATGTAATACAAATACGTTTTACATAATTAAATTAAATAACACCAATTATAAATGGCAAAGGAAAACGCCGAGGCGTTTGACAAAGTGAACCGACGCTAGAACCCAAGATAATGACATTGTCACGTCGACATCTCAAAGTGTAACTCAATTAAGCTTTCCTTTACACTGCAGAGACCCGAGAGCAAAATAATGCAAAGCTTAAAGCGATAAAGGCTAGAATATACCGGGGTTGCGCAGGGAGGCGCACTCGGTCCGCCCTCATTACTTCAACATCTTTTTGTCAGTTTCTTTTCGTGTTAAATTAAATCAATGCTACATTGTTCGAGAACTCGTAGGTTATGGTAATCGAGTAATGGAAGTTTCAAGTTTGATTGCGGAGATTTTTGTTTGCGAGTTTCAAATCAGCTTTGTTCAAGTCTGATTTATGCAAGGGATCGATTTGTTTTATTTATAGAAAAAAGTTTACACGAATTTGTAATCTTAATATAGTAAGCGAGCGTGTTTGTATTTTGTTGACCTTATGTTGCTACTACCGTTATGGTTTAAACTATATCTACTTAAAATGTACAATACGTCAACGAAACGAACGAGGGCTTAGGCCGCAGCCTTTATCAGTACCTAATTGAAACGTTACTATTGTTCTTTATAAATCTATCAAGCATTTATAAGTCTAAGGAGGGTGAGAATTTACCGATCTATATGTTATTTTAATTCATTTTTAAAATACATCTGAGCGAATGCAACCGCATAGATTCTTCACGGTAGGGCGCTCATTTAAATAAGTGTGAACTGCTTTAGGGCAACGCTTTGTAGTTTTTGCTTAATTATGTGTTTTGTAATGCCCTTCATTATAAAGAAGGCGGGTCTTATTAGATTCGGCTTAAGGGCTTGTGGTTTATTTAATGAACGCATTTGTATTTTAATGGTCTTCAACAATGGCTAATTTTAATATATGCGAATTTCGTCTCAACATCTGGTTTCTTTACATAGATTTTTAAATAAAACACTTTTGATAAAATAACAAATATAGTAAATTGGTTTAGGTACATTTGTATCTTTCAGATTTATTTGTTTACTGTTGTGCTCTGCTGTTCCACTCGCATTACTTCGGTCGATGTTCTATAGATTACTATATGAAATATATTTTTTTGTTAAACATATATTATAGCGGACTATTGATATCTTCTATAAAACTGTATATGTAATTCCTTTTGTCAATAGTTGCCGCAGCGTATGCGGTATAGGAATTTTTATTAGTTTTTTTCACACCTTGGGTAATATTATCGTAATCACATACTAAAATAAATAAAAAATCTATGGCGAGCCTCAGATTTCTGTATCTGTTTCATGATCATTTGTTAATCAAATAGGATAATAGGTGATCAGACTTATGTGCTTGACGCACGCCATTGACTTTATTGGCTCTAAGCCGGTTTCCTCATGATGTTTTCCTTTACCATTCGAGCTAATGCTAAATGCGCACATAGAAATAAAATCGACAGCCGGGGATCGAACCTAGGTACGACCTAAAGGATGAGAGTCACACGCTGAAGCCACTAGATCATCACTGCTCTAATCGCAATCACATAACCCGATAAAAAGTATGTCCATCGGGGATAACGTTGGGTACTAATTGTGAAATAATTTTTCAAATAAGACGCTTTGGAGCCTATTAATTGCAAAAACAATTTTTCCTCTTTATAACATAAGTGTTTACATATCTACACAACACTTTAAAAACAATACGGAAAATCTTATTCATTGTTGAATGTCATTGTGCTAAACAGTCATGCCTTTATATAACACACATCGTCTAACACGGCTAACCCGTAACTGTTTTTAAATAAAATAAATCAGTAGCGCTGCAACTTTTTTAGGTCTGGGCCTCAGTTTTCTGTATTTGTTTCATGATCATTTATCATTGTAATAGACAAGTAGGTTATCAGACTTCTGGGCCTGACATATACCGCGGCCGTCGACTTTACATAGTTATTATTTTACTTTATACAACTTGATTTTTGTAACTATATACTAGATCATCAGCTCTATTCGAATCAGTTAAGTAAGAAACTCTATCCAACTAAAATTATTAGTGAAACAAACAGACAAATTTGCCAGCTCCAGGAGAATACTTTGAGGAAATGAAAGATTCATTTGTAAAATGAAATGCTAATGGAGTGATTTCATATTAATCTCGCTGTTGCGTACTGTCGCAAAGAAAATTAATTATTGCTTTGCAATATTGATAATTATAATAAATAATTTGGGTATAACGTTTTTTCCAATTTTGATTCCTATAATAAAAAAAATAATTTGTGTTAAAGGGATTTTTATACAGAGTCAAATGAAAGTGAAAAAAAAAATTTTTTTTTTCAATATTATCAGTTTGTTCAAAAAACAGTTTCATGTCTTATAAAAACTATAAGAAATTTAATATAAATTATCAACCAGCAAGGTTTAAGGTTTGGTGAACTCAGTTTCCGCGCTTAGACTCATAATTGGTCCATTGTGCGTAAAGCCATGTCTAATTTAGCCAGCCTAGCTCCTTCCAGAAGCACAAAGGTCTCTTGGGCACTTCACAGACTTCACGGAGCGACCTCATTGCTCCGAAGATTTCTGTACGTTGTTTAGTCACAGCCTCGCATTCCAGGACTACGTAGCTGACTAATTCCTCTGCGCTGAAACAGCCTCTACACATGGGGCTGTCTGTCGCGCCTAGGAAAAAAGTTGTTTATTAAAGAGACAATTGTTGCCCGTAATTGTCCTCATCATTGTTTTGAGATTAGTTTTGTGCGGATTCACTGCTAGCCGAGCCATTTTGGACTGTTTGCAGTCCGCATTCCGAGGCTCTGGAATGTTATCAACCAGGAATGTGACGAATGAATTTGAGCAGTTAGCCTGGTGGTTTCAAAGTGCAACTCTCATCCTCAAGTTCGTAGGTTCGATCCCATGCACCAATGTAGATACTTTCTATGTGCGCATTTAACACTCGTGAAGGTGAAGGAAAACATGATGGAAACCGTCAACCGACATGCTTTAGTCAGAAAGTCAACAGTGTGTGTCAAGCACAGAAGGTTGATCACCTACTTGCCTATAAGAAATGATCACGGAACAGAAATCTAAGGCCCAGACCTAAAAGGTAGCGCTTTTAGTAGGTATAATATACCTATATATAGTTTGCGGCCATTATATATACATTATAAGTACATAATATGTACTTATAATGTAACGTATTTTCGGCCGCGCAGATATTTCTCGGGCAGTTGTCATTCGGTATCTACCGAAACAACCTTGTGTCTGAGATCGAAACTCTATGAAGAGTCACGGTCTGGAGTCGATGCTCTGGGTGGAAGCTGTTTGTATTTATATATACATTCTAAAACAATGTGTATGCTTAAAAAATACAAGAAAATATGACTTCTCCAATTTAACACACATACGCATTATTATTACATTAGAACATAAGCAATATATCAAAGAAAAAAAATAACAAACAATCATAAAATAAATAAAAATAAAATAAAACAAAAATAATAATAACTAAAAATTTATAATAAACCAAAACTAAAAGATACAAAATAACAATAACAATTATAAAGAGAGGTCGAGAGATGATTTTTGTGTATTTAAACTTCATCTCTACTTTCCTTTCCTAGCCTCTTCGGATGTTGCGTTTTCACTAAGAAAATATAGACATAGACATAACATTTATTACTAACAAAAGCACACACACAGCAACACACAAAATAATAATATTAAAAAAAACTAACTAAAAATATCATTTTTTTTCTTTTGAAGAACAAAGTATATTTTAAATGTGTCATGCGTGTGATATAGTTGATTAATTAAAATTGTATTAGCAGTTCGTCATGACTGTACCGAAATCCAACATCGAATCCCAACACTTAACTGTTTATATCAGAGTTAAAGCTATAGACACTGATTAATGCGATTTTAATCCTTCCATAAAACCCCCAAATCCGTCCCGTTTTAATCGCCCCTGTAACGTCACGTCGCCATTTTGATTTTGGACTTTATGCGATCTATATAAGATCTAAATTCAATTGATAATGAAGTAACGATCAAATGAAGTATCCAAAAGGATTTCTAACTTTTAAGTCGACCAAGTTTGCGTCCAATCTCAAAAGGCTTAAGGTCGCGTTTTCAACTGTCAAAATGATAAATCTACAGATTTCTATAGAGGATTTTCGACTTTATTATTTGGTGTTTGGAGTCAAAATCAATTGTGGGGTGTTTCTTAGGAATCAATAACCAGTAAGCCGGATGAATTTGTTGGTTGCTAGAGGGAGCGGCACTGTTAAAATTCTGTATGGGACTGAGTGAGATGGTATGATGTTTGTCTGCTGTCTCTGTAATGGATTTAGGGATCTGTAGCAGATGAGGCTTGCACCTGATCTCCTTGATTTTATTTTTCAATTATGCCAGACTCCTTTTAAAAGGGTAATTTTATTTTTAGAATAATTTTCGTTCCACATTTCACTTGGCATTTTAAACGAATTCTGATTTATTGCAGTTGTTTATTCAATCTAAATTTCGGCCTTGTAACCTTGGACTTTTCTTAAAATAAATAGGTATATGTTACACAAAGATAGTGGCGCAATATAATAGTGAAAGACTGTTAAATATCAGTTTACTTATTTTTGAGTTTATCAGGAATACTATGTGTATTCTGGATAAACCTACATATTCTTAATTTTTCGCCCATGGACACTCAATGCCAAAGGGCTAGCGAGCTAGGCTTAAAAACCTCTGTGTAATAAGATTAAGAATAAATATGTATAATTATTTTTTAATTTGATATACTTAGGAAATTAAAATATCACAATAGTTATAGGCGAGAAAAATCGAAAAACAATACTGTATGAATTGTGTGTAAATTGTTCGAAATATAAAAACTATATTCATCCCACTCCGGAAGTGAGAGCTCAAAGATGGCCGGCGGAAGTGGGCGGAGTCATTTGATTTATAGTGTGGCCTGGCGGGGCTAACGGTAACTACACGTTATAAGTTAGTAGCTTATAGTTACTATTCAGCGTTCAGATAAGGGATTGAATTTAGATACTAGTTTTATATAATTAACTACGAAGTACTTAGTATTTATTTGTATTCATTTATTCATAACAAACAATTAAAATGTATAAAAAGAAACAGGAAGAAGCAGGTGTCGTGCCCCAACGGGACGGTGCCCCTCGACGGTCGAAGCCTTTGTTGTGGAAATCCCCATTTTTCAGAACCTGTCCTTAAAAAACTTGTAACGTCTATTGGCCGTTTTATTTATAGGGTAAAAATATGTATTTGTAACACAGAATTAAATTATTATTTATATATATAATATATATAGAATACCTCGGATTTTATCTTTAGTTTTTGGGTATAAACGAAAGTCACAGGGTGCCAGGTCAGGACTGTATGGCGGATGACTCATTATCTCGACACCTGCCATAGTCAAATGCGAAGGTGTTTCTGGTCATCGGTTAAAGTATGGGGAATCCATCTGGTAGAAAGCTTCCTGACGCCTAAATGTCCGTGTAATATTTTTTGAACTTGACTCATACCGAGCCTAGGCTTGCCCGTAACTTTCGACAGGTCACTCTCTTATCTTCCTCTATCATGCATCGCACAGCACTGATGTTATCTTCAGTAGTCCCTGTTATAGGACGTCCCTCACGCGTATCATCATTAAGATTGCTACGTCCACGCTTAAAATCGTTAAACTAATTGTAAATAGTAGCACGAGATGGGGCTTCATTAAAAAATGCTACTCGCAGCCTATCATAACTTTGTTGTTGAGTAAGACCACAACGAAAGTCATAATAAATCATTGACATTTGACGAACATTTTCTCGCGTTAGGTTCATTTTCACGTGTAACGAGAGTTTTAGATTTGCCGACAATTCACAAAAATAAATGACAAATAAATGCTATTACCACATAAGGTTACCAAAGAGTTCTAAAATTGAAATACAAAAAAGTTTTCATTAGCAATGTTTCTAACTGGCCAGTTCTAAACATTTTCTATTACCCACGTATACGCTAAAAGTAAGCGATGATAAAAACAATTGACATATATGCTAAAATGAAATGTTATTACTTGACAATTAGATTGCCTACAGTATGTAATAGGCTCTTCTGATGTCAAATGATATAGCCGCCCATGGACACATACATTGCCAGAAGGCTCGCAAGTGCTCGGTTACAAAGTATCGATCGTAGTTCACAGACTCGGAACCAAAAGCTCTAACATTAAATGACAGCCTTCTGCCCTCCGACACCCTCTCTCGGGAGGGCACATAACCCTCACAAGACTGAATTGAAAAAGGTTCATACACACTCAAGATATGTACTTGTGCGAAATGTAACTTTAACTTCTCGATTACAATGGCTGAACCATAAACAAAACTTGTTAATCA
Source organism: Pieris brassicae (assembly GCF_905147105.1). Taxonomy (NCBI): domain Eukaryota; kingdom Metazoa; phylum Arthropoda; class Insecta; order Lepidoptera; family Pieridae; genus Pieris; species Pieris brassicae. The sequence continues at coordinate 13,500,977 of NC_059670.1, read as the reverse complement.
AATTAAAATATATTGCTATAAAGGACACTTTTTCCGTATTGTGTTGGTGTGTATATAAATAGAATTTATTAAGTGGAACAGTGTTGAACGGCTCTCAACCCTGAGGACTTGCGTTGTTTGCAACCCGAAAAGTTGATGGCGTGTAATTTACATCAGGCTAATAACGTACTTGCTTAGTAAGAAAAATAAATGAACACGACAAAGCCAGCGTGCGATAGAAAGAAGTATTCTCGGAATTAATAACGCGACAAATATAAAAGTATTCGCAGAAAATAAAGCTTGAGTGTTGTGCTAACGGCTTCAGCATGCGACTCTCATCCTTAAGGTTGGAGATTCCGTCCCCGGTTGTGTACCTACTGTCTATGCCTAATGTACTTACTGTCTATGTGCGCATTTAACATTCGCAAGGAAAAAATCGTGTTTAAACCGGCCTTAGACCCAAAAACAAACACAGGAGGCTGATCACTTGCCCATTAGATTGAAAAATGATCATAAAACAGATACAAATATCTGAGGCCCAGACCTAAAAAGGTTGTAGTGCCACTGGCTTTTTGTATTTTTTTAGAGACATATCTTTGTCAGTAATTTCGTTCTTTTCCAAACATCATATTCAACAAATCGCTTAATTTAAGGTTATTAAAGCTAGTTTTATTTAGTTCGAATAATAATGATGTAGTCATATGTTTGTTATTCAATAGCTGTTCAAAATGAGCGTCAACCACGCAACACAGCGACCATCAGACCTGAAACCCTGAGGGACATGGACCAGGAGAGAGCTCTGCGTGAAGCAGCCGTCGCTGTTGGTGTATTTGGGTAAGCTTAAAATTATTAACATTGCAAATATAAAACTAAAATTATGTATTCAACTTGTTTAACATTTGATTTATTATACTAATTTTAAGTTAAATGTTCTTACATCATTGACCTGTCTTACAATTAAAGTTAATGCTTTAAAGAAGAATTATAACTCTACTCATAAAGCTGAATTCTATCACTTCTCCATTACTGTGCAAAGAACTCCTTACCTTTTGGTATCAGACGAGCTCAGTGTTTTAATTTATCTTCTGGCTCGTGATTAGCTTTATGTATATAATAATTGTGACTCAAACCAACGATTAGCTTTTAAATTTTTGTTTATATTATTAATATTTTTTTAGATTTTTCTTCACTTTAGTCATAGTTAGTGTTTCATGTTATTTTAGGTTCTTTTTTTGTTAATTATTTATGCATTTCTTATACTTAACCCTTCTTTTATTGTTCTTGTTAGCGATATGACCGCCCCTTATCTAGTAACTCATGTAACCTTCTCTTTTAATGTATGCTTTTGTATAAGGTAAGGTGGTAAATGTAAATAAATAAAACTAATGAAAAATATATATAAATAGGAATGAACATATATTAAGAGAACACTTTTTAAACGGATTGAAGCTATGTATTATTATTATTATGGACTTATAATTACTTACATAATTTTAAATTTAAATTTCTCTAACCGGGCCCGTGACCACGCATGCTGCACGCACGCATACCAAGCACGTAAAACGTTGGGAAAAAAATTAAATTATGTAAATAATTATGAGCTATTTATATATATATATATATTACCTAAGCTTAAGAAAAATCTTGTAATTATCAAGCCCACGCAAATGTTTTTTTAAATCGGATTGTGCCTCAAAAATTAAGAATGGAACTTCCTAAAAATTACCTACAAATTACACTTAATAGTATTATTAATCGTTAATTATTGATTCAATATAATTTTCTCTTATCCTTCCATCGGAATCAAAGCATCCTGTAAAATAGTTATTCCTGATTTCGAGGTTAAAAGGTCACGAGGTTACTCAGCCCTAACCATTAAACTGACGAAGATAGTGTTTAATTATTTCAAATAGTTTTCCATTCGTCGCGAAAGTAAAAAGAAAAGCACATTTCACAATTCGCTGGCTTCACCATGATCTCTCTAACGGAAACGCTTTGTGGAATACTGTGCTCGCTCTGCTCTCCCGGAAAGAGACTGCTTCTATCTTATATAATTTTCGTACCAAGAAGTCTTTAAATGATTTGGCAGTTTTTTTTTGTAAATTATCTCGATTTATTAATTCCTTTTAGTTATAAATATTGTAAGACCCATTGGTTTATTAAGCGTAACTTATTTTAACATACTAATACAGTTTTAAAAGTCTTATAAATATATAATTCTTATTATTGAAGTGAAACTTCTTTATCGGCGTTGGAAAAAAATTACCGTCACAATTGTCGGTTACGCGTGGATTAGAAGGGATTCGAAGCCACAAAAATATATAATAACAACAACAATGATAGTAATAATTATATTACAATTAATAAAATTCTGTTATAATCTTAGTAGTAATAAGGTAAAGTGAAATAATTGTATTATTTGTATTTATGTCTATGATAATAAAATCCTTTTGTTAAACTTTATCTAATTTAACCAATTTCTGTAAAGTTGCATATAGTCGATCATTTTTCGAAAAATAAGGTCATAAAGAAGTTTCACTTCTTAAGTGTGTACACCAGTACACGCACATATTTTTAATAATGTACACGTAATAAGTTTGCTCCTTGTGTAACTTAGTAGCTGTATTGCGATACTTATTCGTTGAGCGAGAAAAGCACTAAGTGATCAATCAGGTACTGTACTCTACTAGAACCCCATGGTCCATCTCTACTCCAAAGGAGACAAAAGTTGAAGGAAAGATTTATATTTTTCTTTATTATTTTCCGCCATACCCTGCGGCTGCGCGCGACTCGAAATTGGTACCAATGCTGTTATGTCATTTCGGAGATACATATTAAAGCGATTGAGAACTAGACGAATATATTTTCAACAAGTTTTCCACACAAACATTCCACCCTTATCATTGTATTTTCCACAGTTTAAATTTATTTATGGTAATAAATTGTTTTGCAAAAACGTATCTATAAGCCATAAATTTTCTGGGTACGTGTCTCATTCAGGATACGATTAACAATTCTATATTTATAAAGTAATTTATGATAAGCCTGTCAAGGTAAAAGGTCAACTAATAATTGCACGTCTAGCCATTCTATTAATAATCATAATGTCACTTATAGCGTCAAAACCAATAATAACCGGCCATATTTAGTAGTAGATTATCTGGATATTAATGACGTCAAATCATTGAGACGTAAATCAAGTTTCAAAGTGATCAAAGGTGAGTAACGGATGACCGCGTGGCGTGATCATTTACTGGAAGGATTTCCTCTTTGGTGCCTCATCTAAAATTACGAGTATATTATCACAATTGTGCTACAAGAATAAACTGACGTTCTTTGACTATTTGAATTTGAAATTTGTAAGCTATACAGCTATAAAATAAATGTTAAAACTTAACGTAAATTATAGTTTCACGTAGTCCTGGAATGCTGTAATTAACAAACGTACAGAAATCCTTGGAGCAGTGAGGTCGCTCCGTGAAGCTTGCGAAGAACCTAGGAGACTTCTGTGCTTCTGGAAGGAGCTAGGCTGGCTTAGTTAGCCAGGACTTTACGCACAACGGGCCCAGTGAGAGTACTTTAACGTTTTATCTTTAACCAAAACTATAAAATACCAATAATATCCAAATTAAAACCCCAAGACAAACAATCCGCGAAAATAGAGGACACCGTGAGTCATTTCTGTAAAAACCCGTCTTCTTTTAGTCGATATCAACTCCAGGGAAATAAATACAGATAACACAACTTTCTCTACAGCTGTGATACTTTTGATATTCAACACCTTTTGTCTTCAGTTACCGTGACCACGCACGCTGTAAAGCACGCGAAACGTCGGAAAAATTTAAATTTAAAAGTATGTAAAATAATTATAAATTTATAATAATACAAATAGTTTTAATCCGGTTACAAAGTGTTTTTTTTTCAATATAAAATACTAGATAACTAAAATAATTCTGGTGGCGAAACAGCTTGGTTTCCTACTAACGAATTTCCGTACCAATTCGACTTAGGGACTTTCAAGAATAGAGCGTACCAATTCCTAACTGGCGACGCACTCGGCAGCCCTCTGGCAATGGTATCCATGGGCAGTGGTATCACTTAACATGCAAGGAGATGGTGTGGGATGAATGAGTCTCACGTTAGAGCGAGTACAAAATAAATTCTCCCGTTACATCTGCAAGAGCTGGAGTGTATCCCTTCTATCCGGTTATGTACCCGAACCTGTTTCTTCTGGGTATGGTGGGTTATGACCAGCTACGCCTAAGAAGAGAGCTTGGTTTGTCAGAGTATTTATGTAGGGTTCATAATCTGGATATAATGGAGATACTGTTGTAGACCACAAGCAAAAAGAAAAAACCTGAGGCGGAAGTCCCAATTATTTGATGTATTTACGCGCACACACTCCAACCTGGTCTGCTGCGTCACTCACGCCAGCAATACAAATAATAAAGAGAATTTTTGCTTGTTATTTTATTTGTTATATTAACGTTTTTAATTGTAGCATAATGAGTGTAGGTAGCTATTATTATGTCGTTCTATCGCATTAGTAGCATTAGTATGTGTATGTGTGTGTCCCTGTATACGAACAGAATACCTTGCTATTGCAATACTTATGAGCAGGGAATATACCAGCTTACTGGTGCTGTCTTCCAGACGCCATAATCTAAGTTGGAGGAACTTTAGCTTTATAATAAACAAATACATAAACTAAAAGGCAAATAAAGACGCTTGGGCCAAGTTGGCACCTGGTAGATACTACCAGTGACCCCAGAGATGGGGATTTTCTCGCTAAACGAATAAGTATGAATTAGTTAATTGGAATACATTTATACCCACACCTATGTTCAAGAATATGGGGCCGTTCAAGTATTACCAAGTAGTAAGCAGATTTACTGGAATTTATTAATTAAATAAGAAAATTATAATCACCAAATAAGAAATAAATCAAAGACCCTCCGCCACCATTTAAAGCAGAGTTCCGCAAATTTTTTTGTGTCGTAGACCCCTTGCCATGTTTTTCCGTGTTGGGTAGATTTCTAACTGTAGTGAAGCTTAGTGTTAAAAACTTAAAGTAAAACACATGTTAATTTATACATTTATTAATTGAATTTAAATTAAAACTACTCAAAATAAAATTTTGTATCTGTTATGTAAAATATACGTAACATTAAATAAACATAAAATAAACTATAAATAGAATAACATAAGCAATAAGTCAATATTTTTAGTGAGATTAGTGAGAACCTGATGATATTATGAGATAGTATGATGTATGTAAATAGGTACTATCAGTGTACGTGTTTAGATCCACTATCGTGGACCCCCATTTTCATTTCATGGCCCCCCAAATTTTGTTTCGCTGACGTAGACACCTTGCAGATTGTCATAGACCCCTAGGGGGCGATATAGACCACTTTGGGAATCACTGCTTTAAAGAATACCGATAAAGAACCTATTACGTTCTTTAACGGTCCCTATTTAATAGGTAAACATTCTTAAACATAAATGTACAGTTTGTATCGGTGTACATATAATTGTGTCGTTCTATAGCATTGGTAGTAACTGTTAATATATAATAATGATGTGGAAATAAATAAATAAATAACATCAGGTGTTGCCAGTTTTGCGTTTGTTCTATATTTTTTATACTATAGGTAATAAACATTTTATTGTAGATTCCTAAAAGTAGCAAACAAGAAAACCCACTTTAAGCGACATCATATAACCCCAGAACATTTGGCAGTCAAATCTGAGCAATCGTGGGGAGTGCACAACGGTGTCTAGTAAATCATTTGTATGAGTTGTATGCTAATGTAATATTTGTGAATGGGACTTTTATTAGCTCAAGGGGGAAATATTTATTATTTAGTGTTTACGCGTGCTAATTTATATTGAGTGTTAGAATAGTGGCGATTGCCCTGAGTGAATAGGAATCTAGTACCTTTATAGATTTTTCTATGTAACGGGCGTACCAATTCTTAAGACGCCGCGATTGACGCGGCAGTGTGAGTGTCCATGGGCACTATGGTATTATGGGCGTATCACTTAACATCAGGTGAGCCTCCTGCCCGTTTGCATCTTGTAAAATAAGTATAAGCTCGTAAGCGGTGAAAATATTATACGAAATGGTGTGTTTAAAAAATAACAGCGTTTTGAAAATATTTGTTAATTTTTGAAATGAAACTTCTTTAGGCGCATGAACGTGAAATTTTTACGGATAAAACGTCAAGATGTACAGTGTCTAAAAACAGGAGAGACTGATTGAAAGAGAGTAAGAATGGGAGGTCGAGAAAAAATACATGCTATTAGTTGATGTATTCGTTTAGTAGTTACATATTAGAACTTTAGATGGCAATTCTGTCGCATAACGTAAGTTAAAGTAAACGCAAATTTTTTTATTTATTTATACAAATACATGGAGCGATCGTATATTATTGCATGATCATCCATTGGGGCTTTTAACTTACCTTTTATATTTAATTTACAAAGAAGTTTCACTTCTGACATCTGTACTTTGTACACGCGCATTTTTTTTATCTCAGTCTGATCGATTCTTGGATTCCTTTTTTTAATGAACTGACATGCGACAGCCGAACCAGTGCATAGTATTTTACCGAGGGAAGGGAGCATTCTGGATATAGCTTCCGGATACCTAGGCCCACACAGTCACATTAAATTTAGAAATTATCTTCACTAATATGTATTATTATAAGAGGAACGATTTGATTGTTTGTTTGCATTAAATACCGCAGAGCACACATAGTTATTACTGTTTTAAAATTCAGTTCAGTTACAAATGAGGTTTGGTCGCAGAATTTTACATTTGTTTATTATTAATGATTCTTCAGGTGATTAGCCCAGCCCTATTTTACATTGACTGCACAATTTGGAACCCCATATTCACCAGACAAAATTATTTTTAAAAAATATCACAAATTAGGTTATAACTATATATATATATATATATATATATATATGTCAGCGGTTTTACTGCTAAACCCATGTACATCAGTCATAATTTTAATATGGTTGTTGCAGCCCTCCAGTATCGCTTGCGATGGCTCTATCACCAGCGCGATACCCACTACTATCACCCCATTACCCAGCCTTGCCCCCACCGCCACCTATTCAGCCAGACTCCGTTCATGACACTCATGATGAAGGGAATGCTCACTCTGATAGTGATGGTAAGTTTTATTCAGTACGTGATTATCAAAGGAACGTTTTTCAAGGTAAATTTTGCCGCGTACCACCGCTATGTGGAACCAGCTGCCCACTGAAGTATTTCCGAACCAATTCAACTTAGGGTCATTCAAGAAAAGAGCGTACAAATTCTTAAAAGGCCGGCAACGCGCCCTCTAGCATTAGGAGTGTCCATGGGCGGCGGTATCACATAACATCAGGTGAGCCTCCTGCCCGTTTGCCCCCTATTTTATATAAAAAAAGATAATACTACTCTCATTTAGTAGGCTGACAAGACTTCATCTTCATTTTGCTTTCAGATGACAGCATTGATGTGACAAATGAAGAGGATTCCACGTCATATTCACCCCCAGCTATAAGCTACCCACAGAATTGCATGCCTTATGGGTGAGTTTCTTTATTGTACTGAGAATATAGTGTATATTCGTTTAGTACTTTACAGGAATAAATCATTCATAAAAATTACAATCTAGCCTAGAAATGGAACTTGATTAAACTTTTATTTATTTATTACTTAATAAGCATATTTAATTATATATGTAATATATATTTAGAACTTGAATTTGTGTAAATTGAAGTTTAGTTTTGTAGCCATGGGCGATTCTCAGTCTTGAGTTAAGCAAATAACTCGATTATCAATGCTTTATTTGTAAGATTTTCATTTCACGAAATGTATTGTAACTCCAAGTTACTATACAAAGAAAAGAAAATGGAAACAGTCTTCTATCTCACTTTTCTGTACGGTTTTAGTCGCACACTTGAACTGTCGCCCATACAAAGTCTAACAAGTGACGCTTTGTCACTTGTTAGACTTTGTACCTCTCTGGTCTCAGTCGCCGGTCCTTGTTGACTATTTCATAATAATAATAATAAAGCCCGTTTATTTTCAATACTTTCAATAGTTGAAGTTAGATTTGTTATTTTTTTCAGATTGTTCCATATTCTTTCGAACATTTAGTTATATATATGTTTCCTTAAAAATATGTTTCTATGTGGATTATTAATAATAACTACGATTTTTAGTGCGCTGGGTGTAGAGAGCGCTGCGGAGACGGCAGCTCGTCTCCTATTCATGGCTGTGAAATGGGCGAAGAACTTACCGTCTTTCGCCAGTCTCTCATTCAGAGATCAGGTAAATTAAAAATAACAGCTTTATCTCTACAGGTACAGAGTGCTCAAACTACAATTTCCAAATTACTTTAACATTATTATCAATTTGTGAGGATTGATGAGGAGGAGGCTTCGTATATTGGTGCCTAGCATTAAATGGTAATAATAATAATAAAGTATAGGATGTGGGGGGCCGTTCAAGTATTTAGTGCAATCCTCCAATCCAGAGTGCCTCCTCTTGTCAGCAAAAGTAAGCAAAGCTCTCAAAAATTATAGTATATAAACGTATTAATTTTTTGTAGGAATCCTCGAAAATGCATTTCGTTTTCAAGCATAGACATGTGTGTAAAAAAGTAAATAATTCCTGTTGACGTAATCAACATAATATAAGTAAATCAAAATAATAAGTGCTTGCGTAATACTTGAACGGACTCTGGACCCTTAACAAAATATAAATCCCTATCAATTCGTCCAACACCGGAATAATCCCAAAACAGTTCCACGAATCTATCAAATCGTTTGACCTCTTGAAATCCATTTAATGACCTTCAAAAATCAGTATTACATACAACATGTACCCTCAAACTTCTACAAGAACACAAAAAAAACTGTTCACTTGACTTACGCCCATGTGCGACGGTGTATCATGAATCCATCCTGAGCATAATTAAACAATAAACTTCGCATATTCTGTCATATATAATGACGTGAAAATTTGTTTTATATTATTAAAGACAATTCTTTTATTACATTATGAAATTAGTACTTTAATCGAAAAATGTATTGAATTATCATTATTTCAGGTTATATTATTAGAAGAAGCGTGGTCCGAGTTGTTTCTTCTAAATGCCATACAATGGTGTCTGCCATTGGACGCGGCCGCTGCAGCCTTATTTGGGACCGAACAGACCGACCAAGGTAAGCGTTATAAATAAATGTATTCAAAAATATTCATTAAATTACTAAAAAAAATGCACTTAAATTAATAATTGTTGTTTAAGCTATCGCGGAATATGCGACAATTAAGAATATCTCACGTACATGCCCTCACTTTCACACAAACACACAATACAGCCGAATTATGTATTACTTAGTTAAGTGAATATAATAACTTTTATTGATTTTTCCTTTCGTAAAAGTTTAAATCTTTTTGTGTTATGTATTGCCAGTTCTTCTCTTCCGGTCTACACCCTAGATTTGAGAACTGACAGTAAATGTAAAATTTGATGCATTTTATATACATTTCTGTTTTTGACGTTCATAAGTGTACATTGTGTTACCTATGAATAAATGATTTTGACTTTGAAATTGGAATTCCATATTTGGCTAAATCTTTTTTTATTTATATAATTTATGTTAGCAGTAATATTACGAAATAATTATGATAGGGAGTCAATCGAGCATAAGGAATTTTTATAAAAGGCAGCTACCGTAGCCCATGTGTGCGTTGGCGGTTTTACAGGGAGGACTATGCTCTGTATTTACTTTGGGGGTTTCTCCCAGGGGAGGCCATTTTTTCAGCTCGCTAGTTCAAAAAAAGAAGTGCCTAAAGTAACGGACTATGAACTTCCAGCCTTCGAGGTGATACTGAAATCGTGATTAATATTTCGAGCGGTTACAAAACCAGGCAGTAGCATCAACAGCTCATCAGAACACTCTCCATAGTACACTTTGTTAAATAAGCATAGAGATAACAAAGAAGGAGATAAAATCATATTACATATAGTAAAAAATGAATGTACACTTAATTGATATCTTAAGCAACTTCACAACAAAAGTACTTCACTTAAAATACTTTATCTCACAAATATATAGATAGTTGACAAATGTATACACGTGTCCTTTGAACGTTAGGGCTAAAAATCATATTTATTGAATACTAGTAGCGTCATCTATGTGCCAGCCTAAGAACTTTTCAGCCCACGTAATATTCCGAGATAGCTTCAGCAAGTACATTTAATTGCTATCCTAATCAACTTCACAACAAAAGTTCCATCACTCAAAATACTTCACTGACAAATTAATATGTAGTACGGTAGGTGTCTATGTCATGTCAAATTTATACACGTGAGTTTTGAAGGTCAGCGCAAAAAATCGTAATTATTTATATTTTTGCGCCATCTATGTGTCAGTGTTTAACCACCTAATATTTTGTGATAGCTTAAACAAGTCGAGGCTTAAATAGTGGTCGTTGTCCGAACGAATACAATACTGAGTTTTTAATAAAAATATTTTTCAGAAAGCGGTATTAGTTCGTCAACCCGTCGTCGCTTGAGGGAAGTACTGTGTCGTTACCGCGCTGTTCTTCTGGACCCAGCCGAATTCGCCTGTATGAAGGCTATTGTGCTTTTCAAATGCGGTATGTATCATGGAAATTCTATTGTAAATATGTATAATGTTTTACATTCCTATTTATCCTTTTGTTAGTGGATAAATCCAAGCTCAGATCCATGGGGTTCTTATAGGGCCTGAACAAAATACAGCCTTTAAGACTTGGCCTACGATTTCTGTATATTTGTAAACATTCATCATTCTATTGGAAGGCAAGTAAGAGATCAGTCTTCTGTGCCTGACAAACCTGTCACTTTCCTCACGATCTTATCCATTACTGTACAAACAACTGTTCAATCCACACATAGGAAGAAAAAGCTAGGCTAGTACTGCGGATATGATGTTATGGTATCAAAAAATATAGTTCTGCCTTCCAGAAACACGAGGCCTCAAAGATCCTTTACAAATCGAGAACCTCCAAGACCAGGCCCAAGTGATGCTAATGTCTCACACGCGAAATGCTCATGGGGCGGCCCCTGCTCGTTTCGGTAGACTCCTATTACTCCTGCCTCTTCTGAGATCTGTCACTCCTATGCAGTTGGAAAGGGAGTTCTTCTCTAAGACCATTGGACAGACGCCTATGGAGAAGGTTTTGGCGGATATGTATAAGAATTAAGCTTTTACAGCCCTACAGGGCTACCCTGTAATCATACAGCGATATTATTATTCGTGCTATGATCGTTGTATCACTCTTTGTTGAATTCTTAGACACAACGCTAAATTAAAAATATTTTCATTTAAACCAGGACTTTATTCGTTAGGTTATTATTATACACTTTAACATAAGAGCGGAAAAAGTAGTATAAGAATTTCGTAATACGCACTTGCTTAGACATGTATACACTCTAGTCATTTTATGAATGTGTAAATATTATATATTAGATTCAAAACGAATTAAGGGCCTCGTAAGGTAATATTTGTAAATAGTATGTATGTATACTGAGGCGTGAGCACAAAAACTATCGAATTTAACATTTTCCCAACAGATTAGGTCAGTCTTAATGTATATTAAGACTCTGTGGTTAAGTCTAAGGTTAAGAATCAGACTCGACTTAACTGTCACTACGGTATGTCAAAAACTTATTTTGATAGATGTCATAGAGTGTGATCCAGACTATGACGCTCGTATGTCGAAAATTCTATACTATTTTGACGTACCGGACATACATAAATCGATTCTGAATCTTCTTATAGGTCTCACTTCTCATTTTTTCATTTCTACTACGATGGAGTGAATATCCCACATGATGATGATGAGTTTTGCGTGATAACTGACCGGCAGCTTCATGTATAAGTGGGATATAGGTGTATTTTTCTAGTTTGACTAAATTTTAGTTTGTCACATTTGGGAATCAAAGATGAAATCGTGATTGCAGTCTAACACATTGCTTACATCTGATCAATAATTATGTTATAAGTTTCTCGTAATTTTTTGTGCTCACAAACAAATTTACATTACTAAAATCATAGTTGTAATATGCTATTATTATAGCTCAACCTGTCACACAATTTGTTATTTAACAACTTGCTTGAAACACTACGAAGTACTACAATTTATAACTAGATGGCGCTTTTTTAAAAATAAAAACGCTATTTAGAGTTTTCTCTAATCATATAAGCTAATAAATGCAATATTCCGACAGATCGAGTATAGGTATATGCCTTTAAATTTTCACATTTCATGAGTCAGTTGTATATATAGAAGAAATTTAATTTATGTTTTTGTAAATAAACTTGCATTTTTACTTGGTAACTTGTTCCTTCGTATATAATATTATTAATGTTGTAAAAAGCCTAAATAATGTATGTTAGCTTATTTTGTGTATTTAGTATAAATACTAGTGAATGTGCTCATAATATAATAATTGTTTTCTTTCACTGTAACATTATCATAGCTGTGTGTTTACTGCCATTAACCGAAATGTTCATGATTAAATGTAATTCGATGTTCAGTTGTTTTTTTATTTTATTTTCTATTCATTATATTACGCTACCTAGTAATTGGTTAAATAATTTTGGGCATGATTGTTAATTGTCTTAGTTTCTATTTCTTTTATAGATGGCGCTATACATCAACTAATATATTTTTTCTTGCAAAACAAATATGCTTGTATAAATTATACACTAAAGATTCAATATTTTCTACAGAATCTACGATTACCTACCTAAAATTAAATTTGTAACGTAATTTTTTACAGTGTCAGCAGAACAAAAAGCACAGTACCGTTAAAACATAACCTTGGCTCCAGATTTATGAATCTGTGTCGAGATCATTTGTTTTCCAATAGTCAAGTAGATTTGCGTACTGAACATGACCGATGCCATCGACTTTTTAAATGTACAACTTGACTATGCTGTCCTTCACCGTACAAGACAGTGTTAAATGGACTTACAAAAAAAAATCCAATAGTACATAGCCGCGGTCGAACCTACGATATCAGGGATGAGTGATGATCAATATTCATTAATTATAATGTGGGTAAAGCCAATTACTTGGCTTTTTATTATTAATTTCTTGTATGAAAAATAAAATAATTACATATACAGTCAAAACAGTTTACGACGACAGCGTTTAGAACAACGTACCGGTTATATTGACCAAAATCAAAGGTCCTGGCTTAATTCTATTAGACTTATAAAAAAACACCGCTTTTTACGATATCCCTTAAAGTGACTACATTTGATATTTTCGAACACCCCAGAAACGGGAGCTAAAACGTAATTTGGGCGCCATAATTGTACCGTTTTATTCGACAATATTCACCTAACATAAAACCTCGACTATATTTTCGAAACGTCAATACATAATTGTTTATTAATAGCGCCTGTTAGTTTGAATATTGTAAATATTACTCATGGTTGATTCTAAGTTAATGCGTTATAATATTGTTGAATATGGATATAATAGTAGTTTATTTGGGTTATATATATTAGAGTCTATTATTATTTTAAGGAAATAGGTAAAAGTTTAGTCGACATCACAGGATGACGAAGGACTGGCGGCACCTCGGACAAAGAATTTGTCCAGCTACTCAAAGGGGGGACGCTTCCCGTATCTTCGGAACCTAAAGGGACTCCTTTTCATAATATATTTTGGTTATTATATTTTAATATTAGTAATTGTTTTTTGTTATATACATTTTTGTTAGTTGTAAAATTACTTTATTTTAACTTAAAGTATGTTCCAAGTTTACATTTAGGTTTTTCAGGTGTGGTAGTGGGTGGCTTATACGTTACTTGTAACTAATTCTTTCCATTTTGGCGATATATTGAAAAATGACATATTTTCTCACACTAAAATGAATATAACCACTGTTTTATATTTCGCGTTTCATGTGAAAACAATTTTCTTCAAAAAAGTATGTATTTTCGGGTATAATTAATTTATTTTATATCTATGAACTTGAATTCAGTTGTATCCTAAGCATGAATGGTGTTCATTGCGCAATTTCAACTTTAATTATTGTCTTGGACTCGTATTACAAACGTATCCAGTCTTGAACACTGTCAAAAGTGTTACTTGTCGTTATTGTTGACAGATCTCGAAACTAGATTAAAGCTTAATTCACGTTCTGTATACGGCTGGTAGAAATGTAAATATTCTGAAGTAAGCAACCACCCTAACACGTAAAAATTGTTATATAACTTTTTTAATATTTGGAAATAGCAACTCATATTTTAAATGATTTAATTTTGTTTGTCACTCAGCTTCAAACAAAGCGTTTCGTTTAAGATATATCTACAACAACCGTCACGGAACTTAACGCACGGGTGAGAAAAAAAAACAAAATTTTTTGTCGAATAATTGTCAAAGTAAATTATCTAATAGGAAAACCAAATAGGAGTGATTAGTTTTGTTATTGTAAACCGTATTGTTGTATTCCGTATCAATAATAATAATTACAATTTGATAATATTAATGAAGTCTTTCCTGTTGTACATTAATTATTGTAACCACAATGTCTGACATTGTAATAATTCAAACTAAAAACAAAAGTAACACTTTATATGAGTAAATATAAGATTCAACTTCTAATTAAAGACTTTATAGTTAACGAAGATTATGTGCACAAAGAGCAATTCAAGCAAAGATTGGCCTATCGCAGACCATTTATTAGATACTCCACAGTCAAAATCCACCTAGAAACAAAAACCTTTTCAGTTAGAAAGTCCTATTTTAGCGATCTGGTTCGATATCACAACTCCATGGACTAACAAAGCCGGACATATCTAGGAGCAGATATTTTGTATGCCAAAACGAAGTACTTTTTGGCATAAGCAACAATACATCCGTAATAATAAAATCTTCACATCTAAGCATTCTGAGATACTTTATCTTTCCTAATACAAACTCACAAATCACGCAAAAATTACGCTAGTCGAATCAAATTTCGAATCTACAGTGGTCTTAATACGTATTTTAGCATGACAGGTTCCAAAAACTAACAAACATAACGCACGCTTATAACAACTCTCAGTTACACTCTCAAATACATACACACACTCCAATGCACTCAAACGTACACGCATAGTTAATGTCATAAACGACTTGTTGTTTGATTAGTAGTAACACCAAAACTCTTTCTTTACTTAAAAATAATGTTTTAAACATTTATTTATTTCGTTATTTCCTATTTTTACAGTAACTTAATACTTATGCAATAGAAAACTAAACTAAAAACATAATATAAACATAACATAACATAAATGGTGCTTCCTTAAGTTCGTACGCGCCCGAGGCACTGCCAGCAATTGTGATCGCTTACCACGCCGAGTGATTATTTGGCACACGCAGCTCCAGTCTCTCCAACATTTCCGCATATATTTTGCCTCTAAGGACCTAAAAAATATATAATGTGATAGCACATGTACCATGTACCACGGAATAATTGTTATCTTGTTACCAACAACACTAATGACTTTCCGAGCGGCTACATGCCTTGGCGTAGAGATGTTGTCACTCTGCATCACCTGCAGCATTTATCATTACACACACACACACACATACATACTTACAGTCTCTATTAAAGGGAGGACACTCTGTTGTTTTATTTTTGGATTTATATCTGCGGCTGAGTTTTTTTCATCGGACGTCGAGATATAACGAAATGCCACCAGTATCACCTTGACTTCCGTCGTTACATAACTGAACGTTATTAAAGGTGATTTATATAATGAGGCTAAATTTAGCATTACAGAACTAAAGTAAAAAACATATATAAGTATTTGATTTGCTGCGGAAGTTGTCATCTCATCAGCTTCCTTAAATATGTTAGTTATAAAATCTACATCAGACATAAATTAATTGACTACGTAAATAGAAGGATAATTTACAACTAGAATTATTTGACACACCCATGTTACGAGTAACTGGTCAGCCCAAAGGCCAAAAGTGGCTAAGGTCGAAAAGTTGTATATATCTTCAGCAGCTGAAATACCTTTTTTTTTCTCATAGAACAGGGGCAAACCGGTAAGAGGCTCACGTTATGTTAAGTTATACTGCCGCCCATCGACACTCGATGCCACAGAGCTCGCAAGTGTCTTGATCAAATTATTAGGTGATTTGATAAAATTATTAAATTATTAGCGCCAATTACATATGAAATTGGCGTTATGTATGGGAGGAACAAAAAGTCGAATATTTTTAAATATAATATATTTAATTAATCAAAGTATGAACCATTGTTTTCTATGCACTTTTGCCATCTCATACGTAGTTCATTGATCCCTTCACTAAAAAAACTCGAATCAATAAAATCTGTGAGGGTGATTTGGACTGCCCCATCAGTGTTAAATTTTTTCCCTTGCAAGAAGTTGTCCAAATTTCGAAAAAAATGGTAATCTGTTGGAGCAAGGTCCGGGGGGTACGGAGGATGTCTTAGACATTCCAATTGAAGCTCTTCTAATTTGGTAGCCGTCTGTTGTGCAGTGTGTGGTCTAGCGTTGTCGTGAAGTAGCAGTGGCGTGGAGAGATTGACCAGCCTAGGTTGTTAAGCCGCTAGCTTTTCCATCATGGTTTGCAATTGCTGACAATAGACATCAGCCGTAATAGTCTGGCCAGATTTGAGAAAACTGCAATGAACAATACCGGCACTAGTCCACCAAACGCTTACAAGTAACTTTCTTGGGGTTAATTTTCGCTTGGGGCAGGATTTGGCTGGCTGGCCAGGATCCAACCATCGGAAGCGCTGAGCGCTTCCGATTATCGTAAAGAATCCATTTTTCATCACAGGTAATAATTCGGTTTAAAATACCTTCATTATTGTGCCGGTTCAGTAATGTAACGCAGCAGTCGACGCGCGTTTGCCGGTTTGCTTCAGTCAATTTGTGAGGTACCCACCTTTCTTCCCAATTTGCTTCAAGTGAATCAAAACAGTTTTATCACTAACACCGCAGTCTGCAACTAATTCGGACGTGGTTTGCGATGGATCCGCTTCCACAATAGCCTTCAATACTTCATTATCAACTTGGGTCTCAGGCCGTCCACGGGGCTTGTTCTGCAGGTCGAAATTTCCAGAACGAAAACATTGGAACCAAAAACAAAGTGTGTTTTCTTTTGCAACATGACCGCCATACACATAATTCACCCTTCGAATCGTTTCCGCAGCACTAGTGCCACGGCGGAACTCGTACCCGTAAATAATGCGATACTTTAAGTTTTCCATTTTGTAAAATGAGTGACGCAAACAGAAAAAAAACAAATGAATGACGGTCATCGAAGCACAAATTCACGAGTAAATAGCTGTACAAATTTTAATTTGAAATTCTTAATCAAAGAGGAGGTATTTGAGGTCAAAGTGGCCAGTACGACAAAACGCCAATTTCATATGTAAAGACCTAATATTTGGGAAATAAAAAGATGCGTATACTACCGACTGACTCTGATTGTGCGCTAAGTTCTGCCATCTGGACCAGTGGAAAGATTTGTTAAATTCTTGGACATGGAAGGTCATACTGCTGAACAACTCGCTCAAACTTTACTAGATTTCTTAAGTGAAAGAGGCATTGATTTCAAAGATTGTCGTGGACAAAGCTACGATAGTGCCAGCAACATGACTGGGAAATATATCGGCTTACATGCCGGAATTAGGAAAATAAATAAGTACGCCGAATTTGGTTGCTAAGCTAATTTGGCAGACAGTTGTACGGAAACATTACTTTTCTCCGATTTCATTGAAAACCTCCATACATTTTTTCTGCCTCTAAATTTCGATTGGGTCTTTTTACGAACTCACTTAAAGGTTTTACTTCAAAAATTCAAATTTTGAAACGAGTATCGGACAAGAGGTAGTCAGCCCGAACTGATGCAACGAAGGCACATTTATGGGGTTTTATTACTATTAAGCAAGTTTTTGGAAGACATTTTCAATAATGTGGATCAAAAAGCGGACTGCCGTAAAAAAGCTTACACACTAGTTTTAAGTTAGTTAATATGGGATACACTTCTTATGAATCATTATATGGCTACATCCAATTAATGCGATCCTCATTTTCAAATATTCAGGCAAGAGCCAAAGCTATGACCAACTGTGAACAAGACCAGCGACAAACATGAAGACGAATCAAGCGAAATACGAAGTACGACCATTTTAGCGGCTCCACTACATTTGACGACTTTGTTGAAAATCAAACACTTGGACAACGTTTAGAAGTTAAGGTGTTTATGGTCATTATACGTACGAAAGCATATCATAAAATTTATGGAATATTTCGACAGCTAATATCTCTTACAACAGAAAAGATTTTGGAAAAATTCTCAAGTATGGTTATTAGTTAGTACTTAGTGTTTATGAAGATGGTTTGGAGAATAGTGCAGCATAAACCTTGAAATACGTCTGAATTCGTTGCTTAGGGCTACATCTCAACTTATGACTTTTAGCCTAGGTACGTATATGTGTTTATATTTCTTGGCCAAGAATTAACTTAGCGCAATGTATGCCAAAAACGATGTGACATTGTATTTCTTTTTTTAGATACATTTGAATGCATTTCTTCAACGACATATCGAATTTAAATATGTATATATTGCGTTATTTCTAAAAAACAGACACGATTAATGCAGTATTTAGAGGTCAGATAGCAATTAACATACATATTGGTTTTTTTTTGGTATATTAACCATTATAGGTAAAATATTTTTATAATCAGTTAATTAATTTATAGGTTTTATTCAAAACAAAAAAAACATGATGTTCATTAGTGCAGGTACAGATATAATATTACGCTTTGACTTAGGGAACTTGTAGTCGTATCAACGCTTTCTATATATAAAAAATTAATTGGATTTGACACGAAACTGCATATCTACTTTGACTTCCACTAGTTAAGTCCAATACGTTTTGAAATACTGGAGTCGTACTTAACGCTTAGTTTCGATTCCCATTTTTACTCTTAGTTAGCGAGTGTTTCTTAAGGCAGTTTTTGCCGCGCACCACCACTATGTGGAACCAGCGGCCAGTTCAGAGCGTAATAGTATTTAAAAGGCCGGCACTTGAACGCATTTGTGGGCCTTCTGGGAATGTGAATGTCAATGGGCGGCTGTTTCATCAGGTGAATTTGGCCCGTTTGGCCCCGTCACAATAAAAACATTCCGAATGAATGGGCAGACTAATTACCCGGTGGTTGTATAAATTATAGCATCCTGACCGCTGTGTAGTCAACTTCTGCTTAGTCAAAGTAATTTCAACCACTGGCTAGTATGTCACTCATTATAACTTGTTTAATGTATAACCCGCAGGTGGCAAGATGATAAAGAGTTAGTCCATGATTACAACAAAAACAATTCATAAGATAATTCATTTATATTTCAATTTCTTTGTACAAAATGTGGCCTTACTTGTCATACATGGCCTGGCCATGTTAGTAACTATTAAATTACATCTAAATAAATAATAAACAATTATAACAATAAATCAATCATTTCATTAACAATAAACTAAAAGGACTATTATATTTACATAATTATTGTTAAAATCCACTAGCATACAATTCTACAAACACACATATAATATGTACAAAACACAAATTCATCCACACACAGTACAGTAAAGAAAACTATACAGATCATAAAACATTTTAAGCAATTTAAATACTTAATTAAAGCATATTACCTGTCCAAATAACTAACTAATAGAACATTTTATTTATTAATGACAGAAGTTAATCAGGAATGTGTATATGAAGAGATAAATATAGTTTTATAGTAAATATAGAGGAATAATAAACACTGCTTTGAGGAAAAATGTCACATGTGAGTGCAAGGTAAAATGTCATCAAGGTCTTTAGAACTACGCTACATAATTATGACTCATACAATTCAGGCATATTGTATGAACCGGCAAATGGTATAGTGTTAGTAGTTTTTTCCACAATCATATACCCAAAAGGTCTATTTGTTTCAAACTTTGTAACACCAATTCGATAGCTAAATGCTGCTGCAGCAGCTGCTGCTGCACTAGTTCCTTCCTCTGTTACCTCAATCACTGCTTTATGGGCAACCTTTGACACAAATGATGGTATTTTCACCATATTCTTCAAGTTTGATAGTGAGCTATCAAACAAATCTTTTATACCCATACTTTTAAGTGTATCAGTCAAATCTAAGCTGGTTTCAACTTTAAAGCGGGGCAAATAAATATCTATTTCGTCTTCAGGAAATTCATTCAAAGACTTTGCTAAGCTAGCAAGAATATGGTCTAATGACATTCGGTTAAGATTCAGAAACATTTCATTAACAGTAACATTTTGGTATGGCAACATAACCAGCATTGAAAGACGGTTTTCTTTACCATAAGGTAATTCAATTATTCTTGCTTTAAGATCCTTAAAGTTTGCAAATGGTAATATTTGACGATTGTACATCATATTAACTTGTCCTATTACATTTCCTTGGTTGTCAAAGAATGGAGCTTTTGTTGTGGCTGATTTATTAAATTTAAATGTCCACTGCCCTTTAAAATGTAAGGCACTTGTAAGGATCATGTGACTATTTATTAAGTCATCACCTGAAATCAAGTCTGATATTTTGCCCTGGGTAAAGTTGTACACTTTACTGTTAACATAGTTAGCTGTTTTATATGGCTCCGAAAAATTAAGTGAAGCAAATGATACATTATAGTCTCTTGCAACTAATTCGAATTTCCGTGTAGGACTAACACATTTATCCACAAACAAAATATTGAACTTGTTTAAATCAACTGTGGTCGTCTTCACTATTAGGTACTTTTCTATACTTTTAAAGCTTTCCCTTACGTTTCTTAAGTTTTCAGGAACTATTCTCAACGTATTACACACTTCCTTTAAGGTATTGTTGGCAGATCCTTCAGCAATTACAGCAAGTACAGTCCATATGGTTATTGGAGATATAACAACATTAGAAGTAGGTGTTTGGGTTAAGGTCCGGTCAATTAATTCCACTGAAAAGTTGCCGATTCTTTCAGATAATCTAATATTGTTACTAGGTTTTGGTATAAGATGTAAAGTGTAACCACTGCACACACAAAGTACGAAAACACATAACGATAAATGCATTTTGGTTATCATTTATTTTAAAATTAAACTAATAAAGTATATACACTACGGTATGTTTCCCATACAGCCAATACAAATGACGAGTAAAGCACTTTTATATGTACAACGTTTATAAACGTTTAACATCTATAGAAATATGAAACGTAATGGGAAAAACCAACGTCGAGTGCCGACTGCCGAGTGATAAAACCAGTTTGTATGCGGTCACACAACCGCGAGAATCGTATTATTTATTAAGAAATGGGGAACTGCGAAATTTGTGTGCACTGTATACAGTGTTTTTACAAATATAACAGGTACATGAATTACTTCAATAGTTAAATTTCAAGATTAATGAATCATTATTAAATATCATTTTATAAAATCGGACTTTCTGTATATCTGTGGTAACAGGCGCTATTAGGTATATTTATATACCATCCAACTCAAACGATGCAAAAATTAACCTAATGGAGATAATAATTATGTTGCACAAACTCAACTGCAAAACTCGTTATATACAGCTGACAGAGACTTTAACTAAAAACTAAGGTATCGTAAGTCGTAACACAATCAACAATGAGAATTGAGATGGAAACGTTATTTATGCACCTGGGCATACTTAGATTATAAATATATTCATGTACTAAGCTGTAATTCTAAAACAATATTTTAAGTAACATAATTATAACTCTGCTTCTTCTGCTTCGTATACTTACTATACGTCTATTAATACAATAAATGTTATTACGTTTATAGTTATCATCGTAAATACTGATAACGAGAAGTCTAATTTCATGATTCTGAATTGAATGAACCATCCGATAGATTTGTTTTTAATTTTTAACAAAATTATTTTTGTCGTAGTTAAGAAGAAGTGTGTAGAAATAAAATATATAAACATTAAAAAATACAATATTTGTTTAAACTCCATTTAAATTCATCTTTAACGCCTTTGCAATGTTATATACTTAAATTCGTTTAATACAATTTGCCCATGCACACCTTCAGGCACGAAAGTTTTTGTTAGTACGTTAACTTGGCCAATTGTGAGAAATATTATATATTTCTGATATATGTTTCAGGATTCTGTTTACCTTTGTCTACGAAAAGTTTTACGAAACTAAAGTTAATTGTTAATTAAAGACTGGTAAAAGCTTAAGGAGGCTCATGAGTGCTGCGTTTGTTTAAATATGTGAGTTACTGTGCACGTATATTGGCGGTACTTTATTTTTAGTACAATGAAGATCGAATGCGCTTTATCGTACCTACTCCTTGGTGAGTCATAGAAAACCCAAGTGTAGTGGCAAATATAACTTATTGATTTGTCTACCATTACATTAAGTAATTCTGTCTGTGTAATGTCTACAATATATTCAAGTCTACTAATTAAACTATACGAGTTCGTAATATTGACATCCGGAATGTTAACGTGTTTCTCACGTAATTAGGTCATTATAAGAACATAGACTTAATTTATTGGACAAATGAAATACAATTATTGTTAACTTTTGTTTCGTTCAGAAATAAACTGTATTTTAAAGAAAGTGTTCTACTTTCACTTTGGGATTTCCGTTAAACGAAATTAAATAAAGCCACTATATGTTTCGTCAGGTTACGGTTTTTACGTGTTTATAATGTATGTTATTAATTTAAAAATTAACAAAAATAATCTATATTTGTATGTTTATGCAAGCGCGGAGTACTTTACCTGTAACATTACTACATATAAGTATTCGTGATATATTTAATTATTCATATCATAAAATCTCTGCAGAAAACGAGTGGTAAATTCTAAAAAAAAATAGTAATAAAGCGAGCCGCATCCCAGGTCCCACGAAGGTTATCATAAGTCATATCCTTGAAACAGCCCTTGTCTGGATGTTCTAGTATAATCACGTTGTAATAAAAAGATAAGACATTAGGTTTCTTATATAGAAGTACTAAAAGTGTGTTTATTTTTTTTACGTTAGGAACATTTACAACAACTTCTGTTACTATAGAAGTAGAACATCTACAATGCTTTTGACTAGTATACACCATACATCAGACTACCAATAAGTCGTTTTTGAGAAGCTTTATTACTACAAATCTTTATAGTATTTAAATAAAAATAATAAAAAACGCTGTTTAGTTAAAAATTCTAAGTATTACTGAAACAATGGTCAATATATTCTTGAAGCCTGGTTGTGTGTACAAAAAATATAAAAGATTTTAAAACAAATGGTGACTTTCAACAGTATAATATTCGAAGCAGAACTAATTTAAATGTACGACCAACCAGGGTCCAGAAGATTAACCACTCCTCATATGGAAATTGTATTTGTTTTTACAAAAAACTCCTAAGCGAAACTAGAGAATTATCACTAAATAAATTCAAAGCCCTCATTAAACGTAAATGATCTTAATCCTTGGGATTGATTTGCTCTAGTTCAAACAATTTGTATGAGTATATACTTGGCGATTAAAGAGTTGCGGAAAGTTTCTTGCCAGTTCTTCTTACCCGCTCTACGCCCTTGACTTGCGAAATGGTTGTAAATGTAAATTTACAATTAATTTAACTTCTTTTCTGGCGTTCTTGTTCTGTGTACTTGTTTACCCCTAATAAAAATAAAATTATTTTGAGTTTGAGTTTGAATCTTGCTAAGAGAAGTTATGGTATAAGTAATATTAAATAGGTCCGTTCGTTACTTAATTAACTTTAAAACTATTTTGTGCCAACGTTATGATAAAAATAAAATAAATCAGTGGCGCTACAACGCTACAACTACAAGGTCTGGGCGTCCGATTTCTGAATCTCTTTCTTGATCAACAAATCATCTATAGTCAAGCTAAAAGGCAAGTACGTAAGTAAGTAGTGGTCAGCCTCCTGTACCTGACACACATAGTCAACCTTTTTTTCTAAAGCAAGCCAGTTTCGTCACGATGGTTTCCTTCACAGTTGGAGCGAATGCTTACATAGAAAGAAAGTACATTGGTGTACAGCCGGAGATCGAACATACGACCTCAGGGATGAGAGCCACACGCTGAAGCCACAAGGACAACACCGCTCATAAGTTATATAAAAGTATGAATAAAATAACAATTAATTTTATCAACAGTTACTTTTTATCACAGTCAAATATAAATGACTGGGAAATACCCATCACGGTTATTTGTTTGGACGAACGTTGTGACGCCAATTTATAAATTTAATGTATTGAATAAGAAATTTAATACGGATGTAACTTGTTAATGTAAAAAAAAAAATTATTGTAAAATATATTGTTAATATAAAAAAAAATATAAAAAAATATAAAAAAATATAAAAAAATTCAGATAATTTCAATATTTCCTTACTTTATAGAGTTATACACTCTAATTAACAAAATCATTTTTAAACGATTTGTAAATTGCATCAATTCGTCGTTAAGTTATTATTAACGAGTAATATTTTTATATTCAAGCTCTGTCATGCCCACTTCACTAATAATAATAACATATATTGTATATCAACCTCGGTAGAACCGGCCAATCCACTCAGACCTCAGTTACTTCCTCGATGTCGTAGAGACGACACATAGAAAATGAAAATAATTGTGATACTGACTTTTTGTTACGCGTGCTCATACGCCGCTTCAGAATTCAGTGGGAGAGCCAGGAACTTTAGTTTAGAATTATTGCAATTCACACAATTGGAGACAAATGGACACATTGTGATCTCGCCGTTTGGTATTTGGACATTATTAACTGGTATCGCTTTAGGTGCGAGTGGAAAGAGCAAGACACAAATATCGCACGCTCTTTTTTTGCCGAGAAATCAAAAGGCAATAATAAATGGTTACGCAAACTTGACCGAGTCGGTGTTAAATCCCACGTCGTCAGATGTACAGCTCGCTAGCAAGAATTTCATGTTTGTGGATAGAGATTTTCATATTTATCCAGAATTCCAAAGTGTTATGACAAATGACTTTAATGCTATGATAAGGAATCTAAATTTTAAGGACCCAAGTGCAGCCGCACAGACAGCCAACGCTTTAATCAGCAATTCCGGTGCAAAAGTATCCAACGTCCTGACATCAGATGACTTCGCAAATTCAAGATTGATTTTGACAAACGCCATAACTTTCAGGGGTCTGTGGCAGTCACCATTCAATGAAACGGACACATCTGAGGAGAAATTCTTCAATGAAGACAATAAAGAAATTGGCCGAGTTAACATGATGTATCAGCGAGGCCGACTTCCATTCTCTAATATAAAAGAGTTGAAATCACTCGTTATGGAATTACCGTATGGGAAAGAGGGGAAATATGTTATGTTAGTTGTCCTGCCGTACCCAAAAGTTAAAGTGTATGATGTGTATCAACAGTTCCAAACTGTAACTTTTTCTGAAATCTTTACCAGATTGCAAGAGGATGTAGATAACTTTGGTTTAGAAGACGTTGATATAAAGTTACCAAGGTTCAAAATAAGTACAAATGTTGTTATGAACGGGCCTCTGATTAAGATGGGTGTTGTGGATATATTTGACCAAAACAAGGCTAGTTTTGATCGCATTTCGCCAGAGAC
This sequence comes from Pieris brassicae, assembly GCF_905147105.1. Classification (NCBI taxonomy): domain Eukaryota; kingdom Metazoa; phylum Arthropoda; class Insecta; order Lepidoptera; family Pieridae; genus Pieris; species Pieris brassicae. The sequence continues at coordinate 13,475,296 of NC_059670.1, read as the reverse complement.
TATATACGTATCGGCCATTGTACATAAAGCTGATATAGAGGTCACAGAATCAGGTACCGTTGCCTCTGCTGAGACTAGCGCATATTTTGCCGATAGGATATCAACCCCACGTTTTAATGCAAACAGGCCTTTCCTGTACTTTATTATGGAGAAAGCAACAGAAACTGTGATATTTAGCGGCATTTACTCTAAGCCGTCTGTGTTTTAATTACTTTTGATAAAGACTATTTTGTATGAGTGTGTTTTTATAAAACAAGTTTTTTGTTAATAGGTACTCGTAAAAGTAAACCGTATTTGTTTTCCTGTTTCGGTTGTTATAGTCAGTGTTGAATGAGTAATTATCTGCCAACCTTCTTAAGCAGCATTGACCTGTCAAGGTTGTATTGATTCCTACACAAAATAAAGAATACGACCATTTCATTGACTTTTTAATTTTTAGCATGCAAAAAAAAAATATTCTTCAAAATAATAGGAATAAGTATTATGTGTTTTGCGACAAATAGAATGTTTATCTACTATTATTGCCTTATCAAAAATAAAGTAGGTATGTCATTAAAATAACAATGAGTATAACAGTTTATTACTGTTTCAGGCTCGAGAGGTATTTAACCTTAATTGCAGAATAATTTTATGGTAATATTTTGTCATATAATTTAAACTGAGACAACCTCATTTTTTACTTATGTAATAAAATAATGATAAATATACCTTTTCATGAAGTTCCATTATATTGATAACAAAAGCATCTCAAACACATATCATTGTAGTGTATTGTATACAAATTAATCTGTCAGACCGTAATTGTTTCAATCCCAGTTGCGTAATATTGTGGTTGCATACTTATAGTTATAACATCAAGGTTATAAGTTATAACTGATGGTGCTAACATTATTCCATTAAAAATGTATCGTAATCTTGAATAGGTACGTAATTCTCATAATAACTACAAATTAGTCATGACCAAAAATTAAAGGAAAATCATAAGATATTAAAATATGTATCTCTAAAAAGTATAAGGCTGACGTAGGATAAGGATTAAAACTAAGACAAGGAGATCTCCATTATCTTTGTCAAAGCGCGACTGGTGATAGCTGTGTAATAAAGTAACAATATTTTACGGCAGCCATAACCTACCTAGAAAAAACAACGCATCCATACGCTTACTAAATATTTATGTATAATATTAGTTCAACATTGAGGAAAACAGCATGTTCGATCGCTGTAGAGTCGACGAAGTTTTAAACATTTCAATGGTTAATTATCTATTTACTATTTAGTACTGTCAAAAGGGCAAATGACAGCTGACATCTGACAAAATCATTTTTACAATGAACAGCTTTCAGCTTTAAGAATGAGGGACCAAGAAAGGGAAAAAAAAAAAAAAAAAGAATGAGGGAAATTGGAAATAAAATGTTATACATAAGTTTGAGATTACTCTGAGTAGATTTAATTTAATATAAATATATCCATATATGATTCATGCCAAAGAATATTAATCTAACGAATTACAAACAACTATAGATCCAGCCCTTGAACTAAAAATTTAAAAACTATAACAAATAGCGATGAAGTGACTCAGTGTAAAGTGACTTTTATTATAATTTTATAGAAGATAGAAATGTTTCCCAAAAGTTTATTATTACCTAGAGTAAGGCTATGCAGAAGCTTAAACGTTGTAGGATATAGATGTAACAATTTAAATATAACAGTTGGAATAAATAACTATCACAGTAAGTATTATAATTCTAACCTATACTTCTAAAACATCTGTCTGTAGTGCATTGTAAATATCTGGAATTAAGAGTGTACATTTCAGATATTTTAAAAACTTGTGCAGTATGCTATATTTTTAAACAGTTTTTTCATATTATGTATGTTGATGTATGATGCAATGTTAGCATTATAATATTATATATAATATTAACCTTATAGTCATTAAGGTAACAACTATATACTCAATGAACATTAATATAGAGGAACTATAATAAAATTAAATAATTACCTCAACATAATATTATGTCTTAACCCAATTGGAACAATGTTTTAGTTGTAGTTATAAACTTTTATACAGTTACTTATTATTTTATGCCTGTTTGTTTCACTGCTTATACTATTGTTTATATTTTGCATCATATAATTTAACAAAAAAATTCTATAAATTATAGTCAAAAGTATTAACAATACCTCTATATTGTATATACAATTTTCAGGTCTTAGGTGTCATAACATAAAGTCAAAATTTACCTTGAATAATCGATTACCCACATTTTCCTATTTACTGCATTTGAAATGTTATTCCCATGCTGATGATAAAATTCAGGATGAAAATACCCAAAGGGAAAAAGGTATATTATTTGATTTCCTCGAGGCTTAATAATGGTGACATTAAATTTGTTTAACATATGAGTGTGTCTTAATTATTTGGTTTTTGATAGTAGAAATCATATGTATATTAAATAATTAGTAAAATAATATATTTAATAAATATAATAACCTATATTAGGACTAATTCATATATCTGATATAAGAGTAAACCTGTTTTGTATTCCACTTAATGAAATCACCATAAAGATAGGGATTAAATTATTCGGGATATATTCTATTTATTAGTATAATAGTATATATAATTAGTAATAAAAAGAGACAATCTAAAAGAGTGAACAGATTCAAAAAATATCCATCTGTGGGGTTGGTAAAATAGTTCTTCATATAACTCAAATATTATTTTAATAAGCTTTTATGTCTAGGTCTTCATACAAAAATGTTTTTTCTTTCAGAGTTAAATAATATACGTCAGCTATTTACACACCCTAGAGTAACTTTAAATGAATTAACTGCTAAGACACCAGAGAAAGTATTTGAAATACATTATAAGCAAGCTAATGTTGCTCCAAAAGGGTCAAAAAAGAAGCCAACACACAATGACTGGACCTGTGCTTATTCTTTTGTGTGGCCGGAAAAGATTAAGTTTGAAGGGTAACAATTGAATCGTAATTATAGCCTAGATTGATACATTTCTGTGTGTGTGTTGTGTTGATTTAGGAAAATTCGTGCCTTGTAAAATAATATTCATGAATAAATTACCTACAAGCAATATTTACTCCATTGATATTATGAATGAAGTGTCTAAAATCTAGACTACTATGACATAATAAAATCAGTATCCCAAACATATGTAGGGTACACTTAAATATTTAACGGTAACTAAAGCATGTAGGAGATTCGTTTCATACCAATTAACACTTTCAGAATATCAATATCAAAACGACAAGCCGCAGAAAAGGCAGCCATTCAAGCTCTACATTGGCTGTATATAAATAAACGGATAGACAAAAAAGGCAACCCTGTATATGATACAAATGTGTTGAAAACTTTGAAGAGCACTATCTATAGTCCTATACAAGGGGCGATAAGTGAACGGTCTATTGAGAAAATTGAAGAAATATGGAATGATTATGAGAGTGAAATAAGTAAGTTCTTACAGTCTTTTTGACTTGTATATATATATATAGACTTCTGTACAACTTTTATGACTATATTGCATAAGGTAATTAGATAAAAATTAAATTATATTAAACTGGATCTGACAGATGTGGACCTGTACACACGTCTTATATACAAAATCTTATAATATAAATTATTCTCAACTCCACTTGAACAAAATTTTTTATCAAAATCTGTCCAGCCGTTTATGAGTTTAATTACAAACAAATGCACAGAAGTTTTATACACAGCTGTTTATATAAATAACCTTGTTATCGACATCGCCATCTGCCGGGCTGATTTATAAATTTCAACCATCCAGGACGCCAACGCATTCAAAATTTATTCAAATCCGTCCAGCAGTTTAACAGTTCAGTGACATACACATTCAGTAGAATTATATATATATAAAAATTAAACTTAGTTTTAAAGTATTCAATGTGTATGTTTATTAAGGATGGACTCAGAACTAAGACTTGGCTATGGCTATATGTCAAAATTAAGCACTTAAAACTGATAACGATAGAACTGAGCGCATATTCTAGATCTCGATTGTTGGTTGCGCCTTGGGTTTTAGCAGGTATGCACAATCGCGAGTCACAACTATATACGCAATGCATTTCCCCAAGTATGCTGCAACTCGGCTTAGCCCGGACTATAATTTACGTTCTCTGAATCTTAAGATTAACACAGAAGCTTATTTTTAATTTACAAAATCACAATCTTGTCTTAACAGGTAACCGAAAATCAATAATGTAATAAAACATTCAAAATAAGATTATAACAAATAATTAGGAAACGAACATTTGTTCATGTGTGTCAAAATTTTATACATTTTTGACATATGGGAATTAGGAATTCGAGATAAGTCTCGTCTCTGTGATAACCCTTTGTGATAGCTTGTAATGGAGATAGATAATTAAAAACGTATTTCTGTTGTGACGTCATACTCGTTTGGTCATCATTTTTACGTATTAGGTTACGCGTCTGAAGAAATGTATACGCCGTATACGCTGACACGCTTTGCATATGTTGTACAGATACCGGCAAACTTCTTGAGCGTTAAACAAGGGAGAGGGGGAAAGTTTGCGCATCGTACACAGCGCGGAACACAAACGTCAACTGATTTACCAATCACGCGATCGATACGTCACTCTTTCGACGCCCCCCTCCCAAACCCCTCCCAGTGATACCTAAAAATCGTTTCTGCGCAGGCAAGGACATTTGTTCAAGATGTTTGCCGGTATCTATACGTCTTATTATTATAAAGCATTGTATTTACAAAAATGTTACAATTAGATAATATGATACAAATACTTTAGTCTTTTGTATAGGAACCCTATGACAGGGATAGGCCTTAAACCCCTTCCAAAGTTCCCTTGCTTCGGCTTATCGGGTATATCGATATATTATTTCGTAGCGAGTCATTACAACAGCTTGCCTCCTGACGGGAAGGACCTGTTTCGAATACGCAAAGTTTTTGTGGTAGATGGACTCTAATTCAATAATACGTTATTATTGCATTAGCGTGGCGACGGTGGCGTGATATATATTTATTTATTTCGTATTTCTGCAGCTATCATATATTAAATACAATGAAATTAAATTATAAACATATAGCCAAAGATGGAATACATAATATATACAAACAGGTTCAAATATTTACGAGAGAACATCAATAAGAATTTTTAAATACGTCATACCTAATTCGGCTGTGTTGTGTGATAATGTAAAAGTGTGGTGTGTATGCTGGGTGAGCTCGTGTGTATATCTGTGTCCATAGCTCAGAATATGATAAATGCAATTTCACGCAGGACAAATATTAATAAATCAAAAATTTACTTATCGTTGCCTGATCTATGTCCACAGATATATTACTTTTTGTTTGTAATTTTTTTTCTCGTGAAGGTGACGTGTATGTATTAATGAGGATAAACTTCTTTCAGTGACTATTTGTACGTGTTACAGAAACGATATATGATGCCACGTTCAACTCTGCGAAACAGCGGCATTACAATTTTCCTGTTAGAGTGCAAAAGGACTCTTCGATTGATGATGATGGTAAGCCTTCCTTTAAAGAGTAAATTTATATGTTTGTAACGAGAACACTTAAAACTAATGGACCGATTTCAAAAGTTCTAGAAAGCTGGATGATTATAAATATGATACTAATTCGTTATAAATTCTTTATTTGCAAAGAAAGTAGTACATTTGGATTAATTAATAAAAGTGCGTGCGTTATACAAATCTTAAGCTTAAGATTTCCGAGAATTAAAGGGAGGAAAAAGGAAGATATGTTAGGAATTTATTTATTTTATTTTATTTACACTTCGTTACACTACAAAATAAAAATAAAAATTAACATAATTAAATCAAAAGGAGGGCAACTGGCGGAATTTAATGAATTTAATTGTCATTAATATAGTAAAAGTGTCGAAAATTAATACAAGTTATTTATATTCTTTTGTTTCTTCGATATTTACATTATTGGACGCGATTTCTATTGGTATTGTTGTGACTATAGCATTATGATAAGTAAAATATGCAATATAAGTTCCTGTTTCAACATTATCTAAATATGTTGTAGAAATAGAATCTACTCTCGTTCTATTCTCGCTCCATGGCTACGCTACGTTACCCTTTCTCACTCTCTCAATCGCTCTTTTTCTTTTCTTCGACAAAAACGCTCCACATCTTTGTGACGCTAATATTATTATTATTGCGTTTCTTCCGTAAATGATTTACCCTTATGCGCCTAAAGAAGTTTCACTTCAAATAAAAAAAGTCATACAAGTGCCATATTTATCATAATTATCATAACAATAACAGTTAATTATAATATTTTTAAAACATATGGTTTACTCTTCCGCAATATAAAGGCACCTTGCCATTTAAAATTTAATCACGGTTCCTTTGCAAGCATTACACGGTAGTAATATTAGTGTGATTTTAAGTCGATTTTGTGTTTAATATATATGTGTCTTTTGTTAACATAGCTTTTACACATTAAGAAAACACTTTAAACGGATCGAACCTGTGACCTCAGGGATTAGAGTAGCACGCTAAAGTCACTAGGCCAACACTGCTCCAAGGTTGTTTATTGTATCGTGTGTTATATCAATTAAAAAAGTAAACTGATTTGTGTGATTGTTGATTTGACACATTACGGTTTATTAAAGCGATAATGTATAAAGATTGTATTTTTTCAGACGGCATTTTAGGGAGCGAAGAAGAGGACAAAACAATAGGTATGATATAGCTTTTATTTCTTTTCAAAATTGTATTTAAATAATTGTTATCTTTATGTATATAATTCTAAGCTGATGGCGCGGCAGTCGGTAACTAGGTTATTATTTTGCAAATAAATAGCTAGTATATTATAAATTTTCTGTGCATGTGTTCGTAATTAAAATCTTAAACGGCTGGGCAGATTTTGATGAAACTTTTTGTGTGTAGTGAACACGAGTTTCAGTGAGTCGAGAATGATTTACATTATTCGATTTTTTTTGTATGTAAGTTCGATTCCCCAAGTAATAATACTTGCCTACGCAATTATCAAATGAAAATAATATGTACGTTTATAAAAAACATAAATACATTTTTAAAGCTCAGTGTCTGTCACAATTTAAACACAAGAATTAAGAAAAGACTTGATTTTCTACCTTTCAGTATTCTTAAAAATGCTTACTCATTTATGGGGAAATGTATACAGATATATATTCCAGATCATGTAATCAAACTTCTACACAAGCTTAAACCTTAGATCAAGGAAACCCTAATAAAAAAGATATTATACACTTCAAGAATATATACTTAGATGATAACTAACTAATGCCGCTATAAGATAGTGAGATAGCGTTAATTGACTTGCATAAGTGTTACAAGTTGTACCTAGATGAATAAATGACTTTGATTTTGATCCAGTCTACGCTGGATTTAAAGGCCTAAAGTTTCGTAGTAGTTCGTGGATGTGGTTTCGAGTTCCAGTGATTGGGAATCCCAAAAGATTATTCGTATCAGTGAAATGACCCATTTGAGGGTTAGGGAAAGTCAAATATTCAAAACATTCTTAGATTGATATTACAAGGAAAACTTATTATTATAATTGAGAGATTTGTTTGCGGGTCTTTAATGTTTATATTTAAACAAAGTTATAGATAAAAAAAATATATATTATTAATAATGTAAATATATTAAGATGAAAGACTAGCTTCGCACTTTTGAGCTCTCAATCAAACTCAAAATAACTTTATTCATATAGGTAAACAAGTACACTTATTAACGCCAACAGAAAATATATTAAATTAATTCTCAATTTACATTTACAACCAGTTCGCAAGTGAAGGGCATAGAGCGGGCTAGAAGAACTGGCAAGAGACTCTCCGCAACTTTTTAATCGCCAAGTTTTGAGTCATACAAATTGTTTGAACTGGAGCAAATCAATCCCTAGGATTAGGATTATTGAAAAAATAGTCTAATTTATAATTTATTGACTTACGTTAACGAGAGTTTTGAATTTATCCAGTTATAATTCTCTAACTTCTACTTAGCTGGAGTGTCTACTGTCTTAAAAAAAAAGCAATATATTAGTATGTTAGGTTAGGTAGGTTTTTCCAAAGATTATTACATAAATAATATAGCCATTATAAATGATTTGATGCCAAATTATATAATGTAAGTTGTGGACACCCTTATCAGTTGTGCTAGTCGCGGGAAAAGCCTATTTCCGTCAGATCTACGCTCGCCAAACCGCCCGATCCGAGCTGTCAGGGCCAGCGGGATTCCAATAAAAATGATGTACTGAATAGACACAACCTTTTTTTTACGAATGCAAGATTTATATATGAACATTTTGTGTCCTTTAAAGAAAGAGGATTTCTAAGTGTAAGATCAAGTCAAGATCGGCGCTGAGTATGACTCTCGAATGTCAAAATTGTAGTGGATTTGTTGGTCATGGTCGCGCTTAGACTGTGTTCAGAGTCGTAATTGTAAGTAGAGCTTTTTCCCTTACTTGGCCTGCACTGTTTGTGCGTTGGCCATGCAAAAAAGTAAGGAACTGTGTTATTATATTTATTTTATTGGATTGGAATCTGGATCGGAATTTGGAAGATCAGTTAAATTTAGAATACAATAAGTAGATAAATGGTTATAATTTTATATTGTTATGAAAAATTAAACTGAACATCGTATTTTCAAATGTTCTTCCTGTCATACTTCACCGATGTTCTATTGTTTTTGATGTGACAGAGAAGTTTTATTAATCTGTGAAGCCATATAAAACCTATTTATATATAAATATCATCTACTGTCATTTAAAACGAAGAGTAAACTGATTTATCAATGTCATACATTATATGTATTTTTAATAACACTGTCCGTTTGTAGGCGCCATTTTTGCAGCTTCTTTTGGCAAACTAAGCCTAAGTTTCAAGCCTATCTGAATACAAATATGAAGGAAAATTATTGATTTTGCTCATTTCTGAATCTTATCCTAAGTATGAAACGTAAAAGCAAAAAGTTAATCTTGTATAGTGACAATTACATTTTCTATGAAAATTTTGAGAGCGCGATGTTTATATTAAACTATAGAGATTAGTAGGTTAGTTAAATAAAATGTGTTGAAAAAAAATACATTGAATAGAATTCGCGGTTGTATGTATGGAGAAGAGAGATGTTTTAAATTATTTGAGATAAGCCCCAACATTACACAAACAAGTAAAACAAAATCTCCCGTTAATCATACTTATGTAAAAACATTAACTGCCGTATTAATTATCCAAACGCAAGATTAATTATATCGTCTTTATTGACGCTTGACATTTGACATCTGACATTTCTTGAATTGATCTAACACGTTCTAATGTATATATGTGTATATGAGTGCAGTTTGAAATAAAAATGATACGAAATGATACGAATAACAGATAAACCAACCACAAACGGACGGATTTCGTTTTATATATGCGATGTTATATAGAATTTTATGAGAGAGTTTTATGAGTACGACCATCAAAGAAATTGAAGCAATGATAAATTCAGTTTGATTTTTTTTTATACTTTACTGAATTAAAACATTTGTATAGGTTTAATAATAAAAATGATATGGTTTTAACAATACTGTAAAATATCCTATTGGTTATATGTTAGCTGACTCGTCAAACTTCGTACCGACACTTAATTTAATTAATGATTTAAAGAAAGTAATACAAAAATACAATATATATATCATTTCTCTCAATTTAAAATTCAATTATATTCACTCCTATCACCGAATTGCAATAATCCTGCGTTACAATAGTACAGTATGTTTCTGAACGTATGCTTAATCATTTGGCAACCTGTCAATCCTTGTTCATTACAGATATTAGTCAAAAAAATTATACGTTACTAGCGGATCCGACGTTGCCCTGTCTTAACTATGAATTGATATAATTAACTAAAAATGCTTTATGATATACAACATTCTTTGTTTGTTTTTCTGGAGCGTATTTAAATAGTTTTGTTGGTATTCCAACACGGCATATAACTGGCCATGTGAAAAACATGGATTTTCAAGATTAATGCCACAAACAATTATTTTATATGTATTTTATCAATATAATAACTCCGATCGAAGCATTTATTTTACATAGACATAGACATTTAAACGATATTCATTTTTCTTACATTCTCTTATTATATTTGCAGCACGCATTCTGTCAATGTTATGTCAAACCCCATAAGCTTACATGAAAAAAGATTGGTAAAAGCGCTATGCACTGTAGAAAAATTGCTGTCGTAACAACTGTCATGATTACTTAATACGGTGGGTTAGGTATTCTTAAATTTTCCGCGCAATTTTCTTATATTTTCTTCCTTCCTTCCTAACCTTCTCCTGACAATAACAAACACAACAAAAAACAAATTAGCAAAATCGGTCGAGCCGTTCACGCGTTATGTTGTGACCAAGGGAAATAGGGATTCATTTATATATATATATAGATAAGAAATCTGTTAGTAATAGTTATTGAGTACAAGGACTGTTAAACGGTGCAAATAGTTTGAATTGTTACTTTTGTTTGTTCCGAGATGTAATATGTTATTTCAATACCCTTTCACAATCATCTGTATAAAAAGTTAACATATTTGAGTATATATAGATAGTCTATTTTTTCTTTCCAGCCGTTTACGCGTGATGCCGTTACCAAGGGAAATAGCGATTCGTTTTTATATATATAGTTTATACGAATATTGTCGATATATCTTTTCCTTTGTATAAATAAGTTCTTTGTTTTAAGGAAAGAGTTTCATATCTACGGATGAAAATTAAATATTTGACAGTTACTAAACCCCCAAATATTTTGTGTTGGGTTTTTCTTGTTTACTTTTAACACATATAACATATCAAATAACGTGAAAGCAGTTTTCGAGTTATAAAGTGTTCAAACTTACCGGACTTTGTTTTATATATTAAGATTGTTCGTATATGTAGCAAAACATCGGTTTTTTATTTAATCTATATTTTTTCCAACCAGATTTCCGAACTCACATACACCCAGTGTTTGGAAAATTGATAGAAGCGCCATCTAGTGCAACTTTGGCGAGACGAGAACAAAATTTGAAAAGGATTTTCCAACATTATGGAGACTCTTTGACTCCACTGCCTATTGATCAATATGCGTAAGTAACATGAATTTACCTTTGCCTGGATTTTGTTGTTAAAACCACTTTTTAAATTAATATATTTCAGAAAATTATACTTTTTCCATTGATTTAAGGTCGTATTTCTAATGGCTGTATTATACGTCTTGTTATTGCATTGGTTCGAGTTAGGTGTACTAATTTCTGTGAGCATTTTACACTCACACGTACGGTGAATGAAAACATCGTGCGAAAACCAGCACTTAGATCCAAAATCGGGCGCATTAACTTGCCTATTAGAAATGATCACGAAACAGATACATAAATCTACATCTAAAACCTCAAAGGTTGTAGCGCCATTGTTTTTTTGCAAATATTAGAATTAGGTTAGTGAATAGGCGTAATAAGCCTGACTCAAGCGTTGGAGCCCCAGCTTTGTATTGGATTTTCCTAATTCATACGTGCTAATACTGTAAAGGAATTGAGATACCTAAGAACCACTGGATTGTTTATAAAACAAATGATCAAGGATACCAAGGGTTGCATTGGTTTGCGGGGCTCTTGACTAAGGTTGAGCTCCAGAAACCAGAAACCATGACCATGATATCTGTAAATACAAAAAGGCGATATGTTACGTAATATCGAAAACGTATTGACGGCTTAATATGAAATTTGGCAGAGACGTAGTTATTTGTTAGACGTAATCCTTTTACGACGGGATTAAGGAGGTCTAATGCGCCTAAGAACGTGATGTCTGTTCATAAAAAATGTTGTTATGTATTTATTGAAGTTATACTTGTGGCGCGTTAGGGAAAAATGATGAGAGTAAATTTTTACGATGCGCACGAACACCGTCACAAAAACCCGACACCTGCACACCGTCATAAAAATCCGACTCCCTGAAGTTAGCATAGTTAACATTTTAAAATAAATAATATACATTTCTTTAATTATGTAGAAATATTTTTTTGTGATACTTAAATAAACTTTATTTAACTAGATAATGCGTTATAATAAAACTTTCAATGTATTAAATATATTTTTTCTATTGTTAGTGTCGTTTTTTCTACAAACGTAGAATAAGACGAAATATAAAAAAAATTAAAAAGATTTTTATATTGTTACGCCAAAGAAGTATAACTTCTAACGCGTGTACATAAGTACACACAATGTTTTTTTATTTTAATTACAATAAATGATTAATTTATTTTACAGTTACAAGTATCCATATTAAAAAAAACAAAACACTTAGACAAAAAACAGATAACGTTGATAAACAAAATATGTATATTAACCAGAAAACATAAGAATTCTAATAGATAGTTAGAAAACTGAAATTAAACATTAAACAAACGACAACTTAATATTTTAAAGAAAAAAGAAATTTGGTAATGTGGAAAAATGTCTACATTTCCATAAATTGTATTCTAGTTATCTTAAACCCGAAACATTAGCGAATTACGCAGAGAATTATTAATATACTACCCTTAATGGGCGATGCCCATGCGATAATGTCAATCTATATGTTGCAGTAAAGAAGTTAAATCAGAGAGTTAATTGAATGTCTAGACAGATAATTAAAAATCGATATTCAATCAACTCTCTTAAGTTCCGCCAGACATGTGAGTGAACGAAACGTTAAACAAGTTTCCTAAACGTTCCCAGGGCAACAAGACTAACCTAACCTTACCGTTTACAATACATCAAAACACGGTCCAAGGTCTCAGTTCTCCACGATCACACCGAAATAACAATAACAAATGAACTAATCATGGCGGAGTCTTGTTTTACCATCTTGTTTTACATTGTTAATCAACACGCTGGCTTAATAATTACAGTCGCTAATTGTTTGTGGCGTTAATCTTGATAATCCATGTTTTCCACATGGCCAGTTATATTTCGCCTGTTCTCGTGTCGGAATATCAACAAATATATACGGAAAAACAAACAAATAATGTTGTTTATCATAAAGCATTAGGATAATAAATACTTTGTTTCTGTAATATTTTTTAAGTTCAAAAAAAATGTTTAAATGTTTAAAGAACTTTATTTCACATTACAAAAAAATATTATTATTATTTACATGATAAACTTAATATGTATTTACGAATGAGATATGTGTCGTCATCAGTCGTCCCAATTTTTGTGTACTAGGCTCATTCTGGTATGTTTCTAAAATCCCTTTTGAATTTGTTATACGCGCTAATATTGCGAATTTTTGATAAAGTACATAATATTTTATACAAAGAATAATATTGCTACTACTCATATCCCAAACAAATATGTAAAAAATTGGCGATTTTTTAATGTGGCGGAGTGTCTTCTACCAGTTCTTCTTATGCCATTATATAGGTATATTTTTTTAATATGACGTTTGTCTACATACCAATATCATTCAAGAAAATTAATTTAAATCGTGCGATTACCTTCGATTATGAGAAATTATAAAACACTTAAAACGTTAAAGCCTCGGTCACGAAGTGGTTTTACCACCTTAAGAGGAAAGGGCTTGGAAATTCCAGTACTTCTAATGTGTGTAGTGAATCATTAACAGCCTTCATACGGCTTTGATTCATAAGTTTCACAGGTAGGCAATACTTAGCTATACATTGGGTTTGTGAAGAAGCGAATGGCTGTTCTTCGGCGGCGAAATTCAATTCTGAATTAGAAAGAAAAAACTTTATTGTACATAATAAAAAGTACATTTAGTTATAAGCAGAGTCCATTAGCGGGGGCACTAGGATTTCCTGTGTCGTGGACAGCTAGTCTCTTCCATTTGACATGTAAAAGGTACTTTATATAATAATTTCTATATATAACACTTACATTTAATAATTAAACTATTGCACAATTCAGACATGAATGAACTTATTCGACATTTATACTCAGACCTGTAGGACATGGAACTAGGCTGTTAGTAAGTGGAGAGGTCCGACGCCATTGCACATACGGTATGACCTCTACCTTGTAGACTCTACAAGGTAGAGGTCTACCCTAAAAGGTAGGTATAATTTAGGGCCGTATTTCCGGCAGGAGCAGTTTCAAATTGTGTATATGAGCTGTGTGTAAAGAATAAATTTAACATATATTGCCTCAATATCCAGATGGATATCAGGAGATCCTGAGGTTTTTTAACATTAACAATCTCTGTGATATAAGATATCTCCGACATCTATAAATATTGTTTATAATTTAATTGACAGCTCTGAGTTTTGATATTTAAGTCACGATCGTAAATAATGATGAATTGAGTTTTAATTTTCAGGATTAACGTCAATTAGGTTTTTGAAAATTAAAAACAATGTGTTAAGAGTAATCTGTTTAAAATATATATAATACATTATTTATGAAATATTTATTTTTACAAGTCAATCACGTGCCACAGAATGGTCACAGATTACGAATAGACGATGACGTCTATAACAATATATGTCTAAATGACAATTAACGCATTAAAAACTTGACGTTTGTGTACATGTAATTCGGAATGCCGTGACGCCATCTTGCATAGATCATTTTGGCGGGTTATTAACAATATCAATGTAAGAAAACACTTTTTAAACGGATTGAAGCTATGTATTATTATTATAAACTTATAATTATTTATATAAATTTAATTTTTTCCGACGTTTCGCGTAAAATTATGTAGATAATTATAAGTTTATAATAGTAATACATAGCTTCAATCCGTTTAAAAAGTGTTTTCTTAATGTGTAAAAGCTATGTTAACAAAAGACAATACAATACAACACAGTACACAATACAATACAGTTTTTGATGCCGATTAAAAAAATACTTTATATATATGTAGGTTCCACAAGCTCTAGAATAATCTAAAATTTTGTCGAATAGCCCTTTGTGTAACGTAATCTAATATTTGCTGTGTCCGCGGTTGACCTTATCACGACCGAAATGACCTAAAGAAGGTCGACTCGACACCGCGACCTAGTCTCGCGACCTTAACCCACGCGCGTCCCCAAAATGTCCCCGTTTTGACCTTACTGATAAAAGTTGGTTATATTTGTCGATTAGAATTAAAATGGGAACGCGTTTAAATGGGTTTCATTATCATGATAGTTTAAAACTTGAGTTAAATGTAACAAACTAACTTTTGCTATTGAAAAGAGATTTCGTTTATTCATGCAAAAGAAATCAACAGTTAACAATAAATGATACGCCTGATGATGATACGAATACAGTTAACTAAGCACAATAGATTAAATAAAAATAGCAGGCATATGTACATAATTTAACACATTCAACAGCTGGATTTGGATGATGAAGAATTTATGACGATTTTTTACAATTCGATATGTGTACGTCGATCAGGTCCAGTACACTATCTGTAGCTGTAAATATAGCTAAAAAACAATTAAAAAATCAAATAAATCAAGACAAGGTAATAACCTAACATTAGTTATGTTTTAGATATATATCGTTTAGTAAATAAATAGAAGCGCAAACTAAACGTTACCAATCATCGCACACTTGAAGCGAAAATGAGCGCTTTAGTTTTTTCCACACTTATAAATTGTAATACAACATTCTTGTCTCCGATTATCACCAAAGAGGTCGACTGTACTTGTATTGTAATGTCGCTTAGCCAAGTTAGTTTTTGTTGGAGTCGCAACCCCCCAACCTCTAATTATATGTTAATTATAAGCACATATTTTAAAAGATTAAAGTCAGTTGTTACCCATCTTCAAATAAAGTGTTTCGTTTAACATATGTCTGAACATATAACAACAACCGCCACCGAAAAAAATATAACACAAACTTATAATGTCGGCATGATCGGCATAATAGCTTGATTTTGTAATGTAATTATAATTTTAAGTATTCAGAATTCTTGGTATAATGGATTCCAGTGAAGCTTATAAATATATAAACCGATTTCTTAATAAACTATGACGCCAATGGACTGTGTTAAAATAGTTTGAAATTCACTGAAATAGTATGACTCGTAGAATTTACCGGAGTAAATGTCATACTTTGCAGCGGTGGTATTTATGACCTCTGATTTTAGTATTTCGTAGGAGCTGGAAATTTACATTATACAAAATATACGAAACGGAAAACATAATAATGTTAATAGATACAAAATACAAAGATGAAATAAACTACAATTTAATATTTTAAAGAATAAAAAAATTGTGACTGGGAAGCTGGAAAAGTCTACATTTTCATAAATTGTATTGTAGTTACGTAAAACCTGAAAGTTTGGAGAATTACGCCCTTCTGCCGCGTTCCAGCTTTGTAGAACCAGTTGCGACCGACTTAAAACTTCAAGAAAAGAGCATACTCTGAAAGGTCCGCAATCCACCGGCAATGCAGGTGTCCACGGGCGTTTTTCATTTAATTTACCTGGTTATTTACCTCTTGTTCATAAAAATCTAAGAAACACTTATAGCTACTGTTTCATCTCTTTCTCTTGAGTTGTGTTTGCCCTGTGTGGAAAAAAGTACTTGAGACCAGTGTTCTCCAACCTTCTGGCTGGCCATACCAGGCTTAGCCTTTCTAAAATTCTTATGTACCGCCTAATTTTTACTACACTTAAGAAATTTTAATATCAGGTATTTTGAGGTCAATGAAATAATAATAAATAATATTTTTTCGAATACCTTAACAATCAAATTGCTCCCCTGGGAAAACTGCTATATGTTATTTATGAATAAGAGATATGTTTCAACCAAAATATCAATCACATTAATCATAAATGTATAATTCTCGAAATCACTTAAAGTTCTTTGATTGTGAATCAGTTTGATTAATATCTGAGATATATTTTTAACGTGCTCGCTAAGGCACTTAGTTTTGATAGTCTTCCAGTTAAATACGAAATACAATAGATAATGACGCATTGAATGCATTAAAAGGCTAGGCTGTTGATTGATCGGCTAATGGAGCTAGTTGGCGGCGACATATAAACTTCAAAAAACCCGTGACAAATGCTTGAATATAGATTCATTATCGAACATTTAATTTAATCAAAAAACCTACCTACGTCATAGTACATCAGTAGGGTTGCCACCTTTGCAATTAAAGTACATCGGTTATACATGAGAAAAAATAGTACATACAGTGTCGAAATAAAGTACAATTTAATATTTTATAAAAAAAAATATTTTTATTGCTTTTTGCAGTTTGTGTCTGAGGTCTGAAGTCGAAACTCTTATACGTGGAGTTTCGGACTGGGGTAGACTTAATGTAGTCCAATTTAACCCCCAGAAGACACAAGTCTGCGCGTTTTCCGCTAATAAAACTCCCTTTGTCGCTACTCCCCTCTTTGAAGGCACTCTCCTAAAGCCTAACATCGGAATACTGGGCGTTGACATATCGAATGACGTTCAGTTTCGCGGTCATTTGGAAGGCAAATAAGGCTCCAAAAAGCTTGGTGTCCAGCAAGGCGAGACGGTACTTTACTCCGGGCCACCGCTAGCAACTCTATAAAGCGTAAATTTGGCCCCGCATGGAATACTGTTCTCACCTCTGGGCGGGAGCAGTACCAGTTCCTTCCACTTGCGTAGAGATGTGGGGTCTCTTTGCATCTCCTACCACATTTACCGTGAAGAGTCTTCAGAAGAGTTGTTCGGTCTAATACCCGCAGCTGAGTTTCATTATCGGACGTCAAGGCAAAATAGAAAATACCATCCGTATCACCTCGATGTCCGTCGTTCCACAACTGAGCGTTATCTGAGGCACCACCGCTATGTGAAACCAGCTGCCCACTGAAGTATTTACGAACCAATTCGACCTAGGGTCCTTCAAGAAAAGAGCGTAGCAATTCTTAAAAGGCCGGCAACGCAATTGCGAGCCTTCTGGCAATGTGAGTGTACATGGACGGCGGTATTACTTAACATCAGGTGAGCCCATTTGCCTTCTATTACATTTTTTTTAAAGTTTGTATTAAATTAGTATCTCGACTAAACAATTTCACAGAATCTTTAAAATCTATATATAGCGCCAATCAATACATTCGTCAAATATTTTCGTGTACGTACTTCTCATAAATTATAGAGTACAATATAAATAACGTACAACACTTTTTTATACAGTGCGGATGGCAACCCTAAATACCATGAATAGTCTACTCACATGACGCAATTTTAATATTTGAAGATACACGAGATAATGTAAAGTCCCATAATGTCGAAGTCGACAGGTTTTTGACAATTTCTCATGTTTTTAGGTATTAGTATTTAGGTAATCACCGCTTCTCTTGAATTACGTCTTATAATTAAACCCCTGAGGTCCAATTTATTGACCCTCAATATGTATCAATGTATAAATACCAAGAAGGTATTAATAACTAATTAAAGGAAATGATTCTTCGAATTCTTTTTTTTAAATTCTAAATACTACAAAACTAGTGTTTCCCTATTATATTCAAATCATAAGTCTGTAAGCTATTATAGAAAGTTGGCAAAATTATTTGCAATAAAATTAATTCAGTTTCAAGCTGGCAACATGTATGGAATTTTTGAGATAGGGATCAACGTCATATGCCAAATAATACGCGTTTTTTAAGTTTCCCAGAATCAGCTTACGTGATTCTCAATGAACATAAGGAAAGTACGGTTTAATATTGTTTTCGTGATTTCTAGCACGCCTCGGTAAGTCCCAAGTGATTAGCCCGTATTGATAAACGATGATAAACAGAAAAACCCGCCACTATTACGATACAGATTTGTGAATTGGAATGTAATTTTAAATAATATAAACTATAGAAATTGTTTGGTTATTTACATAGTATTGTTTTTTGTTAACATAGCTTTTACACAAAAAAAAACACTTTTATGTTAATTTATAATAATTTTACATAATTTAAAAAAATTCCGCGTTTCGCGTGCTTTACAGCGTGTGTGGTCACAGTGGTTATTAACGTAACGTTGCCTAACTCCAGTTAACAATTCTGAACTCATCATATTTATAAGTTAAACAATTCGAAAATATAAAATTTAAATACACAATTTTATTTTATCAAAATTTTACGGAGACATTTAAAAAGGCAAGTGTAAACTATCATAACACAAAAACTTTACGTTTAAAATATATGAAAATAATAGTTATTTATACGCAGCTGAGTTTCATTATCGGACGTCAAGGCAAAATAGAAAATACCATCCGTATCACCTCGATGTCCGTCGTTCCACAACTGAGCGTTATCTGAGGCACCACCGCTATGTGAAACCAGCTGCCCACTGAAGTATTTACGAACCAATTCGACCTAGGGTCCTTCAAGAAAAGAGCGTAGCAATTCTTAAAAGGCCGGCAACGCAATTGCGAGCCTTCTGGCAATGTGAGTGTACATGGACGGCGGTATTACTTAACATCAGGTGAGCCCATTTGCCTTCTATTACATTTTTTTTAAAGTTTGTATTAAATTAGTATCTCGACTAAACAATTTCACAGAATCTTTAAAATCTATATATAGCGCCAATCAATACATTCGTCAAATATTTTCGTGTACGTACTTCTCATAAATTATAGGGTACAATATAAATAACGTACAACACTTTTTTATACAGTGCGGATGACAACCCTAAATACCATGAATAGTCTACTCACATGACGCAATTTTAATATTTGAAGATACACGAGATAATGTAAAGTCCCATAATGTCGAAGTCGACAGGTTTTTGACAATTTCTCATGTTTTTAGGTATTAGTATTTAGGTAATCACCGCTATCTCTTGAATTACGTCTTATAATTAAACCCCTGAGGTCCAATTTATTGACCCTCAATATGTATCAATGTATAAATACCAAGAAGGTATTAATAACTAATTAAAGGAAATGATTCTTCGAATTCTTTTTTTTAAATTCTAAATACTACAAAACTAGTGTTTCCCTATTATATTCAAATCATAAGTCTGTAAGCTATTATAGAAAGTTGGCAAAAATTATTTGCAATAAAATTAATTCAGTTTCAAGCTGGCAACATGTATGGAATTTTTGAGATAGGGATCAACGTCATATGCCAAATAATACGCGTTTTTTAAGTTTCCCAGAATCAGCTTACGTGATTCTCAATGAACATAAGGAAAGTACGGTTTAATATTGTTTTCGTGATTTCTAGCACGCCTCGGTAAGTCCCAAGTGATTAGCCCGTATTGATAAACGATGATAAACAGAAAAACCCGCCACTATTACGATACAGATTTGTGAATTGGAATGTAATTTTAAATAATATAAACTATAGAAATTGTTTGGTTATTTACATAGTATTGTTTTTTGTTAACATAGCTTTTACACAAAAAAAAAACACTTTTATGTTAATTTATAATAATTTTACATAATTTAAAAAAATTCCGCGTTTCGCGTGCTTTACAGCGTGTGTGGTCACAGTGGTTATTAACGTAACGTTGCCTAACTCCAGTTAACAATTCTGAACTCATCATATTTATAAGTTAAACAATTCGAAAATATAAAATTTAAATACACAATTTTATTTTATCAAAATTTTACGGAGACATTTAAAAAGGCAAGTGTAAACTATCATAACACAAAAACTTTACGTTTAAAATATATGAAAATAATAGTTATTTATTAAACAATTATTACATAGTAATTTAATTATATACTAATAAAAACCTTATTGTGATTGATGAATTAATATTTTTTGTTAATATTATTGTTGTCGAAGCAAGTTTGACAGTGGATTCTATGTAAGTTTCAATGCGTACATAGAATCCACAAACAAAATTCTTGTCGTTTCGTTCGGTTTAGCAATCGAGATACGTTTCAGTATCACGGTACGAAATATTGCTCAACTGGATTTTAAAAAGAAATCTCGGGGACTCCCTGATCACGGTTGTGTAAATAATGCTATAGATTCTTTACTTGTAAAAAAATTAAAAGTATGAAACATAGGTTATTGACACTTCAATGTAACGATTCTAAAAATCGTTATAATTAAAATAAAATATTTTAATACAGGCGTCCACAAAAGGCAGTCATTGCAGCCCCTGAGCCCCTTTTTTTATTTATTCGTAGAAGGCGTTTTAAAAAATAAATTTCAGAGACTGTTTTTGATTGATAATATGTTTTTGTATTTAAGTATTTACAATTAAACGTTTGATAACATGCGACTGGTGTCACCTTGCCCTACGTTTTGGCAGTTTCTTGATATAATCAATGTTTCAAGCCAATACTGAACAGTATTTAATGAATTCGCTACCAGCTGCACTTCCTACTAATATAACAAGACACAATATTAAATTAAAAAATATATACATAAATTAAACAATTAAAATTATGATAATCAGACATTATCGTCAATTACTTTTAATTCGAATGAGAATTCTTGTCAAGAACAGGTTTCTTGCATCGGCTATGTATGGAGCGTCAATGTATCATTGGTTTGTGACGTTTTATGTGCAATTTGAATGGTTTAATGGTTATTTTATAGTGTATATGTCCTTAGTGTATATGTTAATTATTTATATATGTTCGACGTCCTGGTGGACAGAAAAACTGTGTCCAATTTGTGTTTTCACGACTCCAAGTTTGTTTCTATTTAAAATTATGTATACAATAAATAATAATTTAAAACAAGGTGTAGGTTGTATGATTAAGAATCTGTAATTCTACTAATAAACAATCTGGAATGGTTTTAGAAAATCTTTTCAATTGTTACAATAATTACTTTCGGAAAAACGCATTTAATTGTAACTTTTATTACAGAAAGATATATTTATCTAATTATTAATATGCAAGGTGTTTTTAATATTAATATTATACATTGTATATTTTAGAGAGGAAATAACATCTAAACTAGAAACATCTCGCGTGGCGGTGATCGTAGGGGCGGCTGGATGTGGTAAATCAACCAGGGTACCGGCAGCCATTTTGAGATACTGCGGTGTTGGAACTACCGCGATTGTGTCAGAACCCAGGCGTGTAGCTGCTATTGGACTAGCGCAGAGAGTCGCTGATGAGTTAGGGGAAAATGTAAGAAAAATTGGGGTTTTCATTGATTAAATTATTTAAATGAATCTGTTGTCTAAATGAAATCAATACAAATAACAATTATTGTTATTGAATAATTGATATATACTTTATTTTGGACTTTTTTTATAAAGTTAAATACTTTTTATATAAAGTTCAAAGAACTTAGAAAAGAAAGGGCGTCTTCTTTCAGTTAATTATAAGGTATTTATTCTTTTGTTGTACGTGAGTGACGTAATAGACGGAAAGTATTCTCTCTCTCGAAAGCATTCCGTTGTTCCAGGAACTGCAAATTTTGGTCCTTCGAGCCGGATTCAATAAACAAATTTATATAGCAAAAAAAAATCTTTTTTTAAACAATCAGTCCAATATACTATGAAAAAATTCCAGGTTGGTCAAACAGTGGGATACCAGGTCCGACTTCAATCGAAACCGCCGCGGCCGCCAGCTGGTGCCATTTTATTTTGCACTTCTGGTGTACTCTTGCGCAGGTTACAATTCAATCCAGGTATACAAGCCCTTTCTTTATGAAAACTAACGAAAACTTTTGATGATTTACTTCATTTAACTTGACGTTTCGAGTGCTTTGTATTCTATATAATAAAATTTAAATCTAGTTGTAAAGCTGTCGTTGTAATTAGCGGAAAAATAACTTTGCGTCAATAGATGGTGTTTTAGATACATTTTTTTACAATAAATTTTAACTCTGCCCATTGTGACGCACACACATGTTTGTTTCGCTTGGGTAATGCTAGACGCACTTGAATTACATTACCCTTTGGCAATTGTACTTATTAGTTATTCCCTCAATTTTATATTTTTAATTAATATTTATTTCGTATTACTACACCTTAATTTTACAACTATTATATACGACAAATACAATTACTAAACATAGCCAAATATGTAGATTCACATCTTATTAATAATAATATATATAGGACATTTAAATAAAATAAATATTATTTATTTATTTTGTATCCACCAGCTAATATAAATTATATTTACTAAACATATAGCTAAAGATGGAATATTATGTATGTATATACAAATAGATTTAAATAAATAAGGAAAAACCAATAAAAATATTCAATACGTAATACCTAATTCGGCTATGTTTTGTGATGTTGTGAAATGCACGGGAGCGTGTGTTTTTAAGTGTGCTCATGATGTACATACATCTTAACTAATCACATGATTATTAGTAAGTGTTTGTGCGTATTGTAATCTATTTTAAGGCAAAGTTTCAGTTACATTATCAGTATCTCATTATTCCATACAATGATTATCCTTATCCTTACAATTAACAACTATGTTTCATGTTAAGGATATATCGTGGTGAGGTATTCAGGGCTCATTATTTAAGATATAGTTGTGGAACAGCGGTCTCCGTTCTTTGTCTTACAGCTGGCGTGTAATCTCGTGAACCAAAGACTAATTAATGGTATTTATTATCTCAATATGAACACTGACTAACCCAAAGCTACGGAGCTTTATAATATTTCGTGTTAAAAAGTAATTTGGACTGATTATGGACTTGACAAATCATTATACATTTCAGATATATGACTTGTAACTTGAGAAATCTCCGCGTTATGGAAGGGAAATACCGCGTTATATGGCGCGTTAAAGGAGTACCCTGTTAAAGGATTACTGTATATATTTTTCAGTGATTTATTTAAGTTTTACAATAATTTAACACACAAAATAAAAGCCTAGTATTCAAAACAAATAAACGTTTTTTATTTTAAATAAAAAAATTACAGGACTCGAAGGATGTACCCACGTGATAATAGACGAGGCTCACGAACGGGATGTTAACACAGACATAACGTTGCTTTTATTGAAACGCGCACTCAAGATGAATCCTAAGCTTAAGATTGTTGTCATGAGCGCTACTTTGGACATCGAAGTTTTTACAAGGTATCGTGTATTTTTTTATAAAGTTACGTAAATTTAAATTCAAAATCATTTATTCATTTAGGTAACACAATGTACACTTATGAACGTCAATAAAGAAATACATATTAAATGCTTCTAATTTTACATTTCAATTCAAATCAAGGGCGTAGAACGGAAGAGAAGAACTGGTAATAAAATCTCCGCCACTCTTTTTAAACGCCAAGGTTTTTCTTTTACAAAATGTTTGTAAGGAGCTATTACTATTACACCAGGTTTCACATGACATTTAAGTTATTAATAATAAAAAAAATAAAAGGCATATCATAGCATATATATATACATATAGCATGGTGAAATAGGAGCACGCACGTTCTCGTGGGGACAACACGCAAATAAACATAAGCCGTATCTAAAATAAATGTAATTTGTTATCTGATTTATCCCATTTGGTTCAATCGTTTACACATGTTAGAGAGTTCATAGGTTTCGGCATCGGGCGTCGAGGCAGAATACGAAACACCACCCGTATCACCTCGCCCGACGGCCGTCGTTCCACAACTCAGAGTTTTTTTGCTGCGTACCACCATTATGTGGAACCAGCTACCCACTGAAGTATTTCTGAACGAATTCCACTTTGAGTCATTTAAGAAAGTCATAATAAATCATTGACCGAAAATAATCTCGCGTTAGGTTCATTTTCATGTGTAACAAGAGTTTTAGATGGGCGCCAATTCAAAAAAACAGATGACAAATGAATGCTATATACTACATTAGGTTACCAAAGAGTTCTAAAATTGAATTTCAAACAAAGTTTTCATAAGCAATGTTTCTAACTGGCCAGTTCTAAATGTTTTCAGTGTATCCACGTATCACAGTTTAACATCAGGTCAGCCTACCCGCACAGGTAGTTCGTAGAATTTATTTATTCTAAAAAAAATACGTACAATAAATTATTTTTTTTAATTAATTATATTATTGTTGGCTATAAATGAAATAAATTTTTACATTTTAGATATTTTGAAGACTGTCCATTAATAGAAGTCCCAGGTCGCACTTTTCCAGTAGAAGATAATTATTTGGATGATGTAGAGAAACAATTTAACATAAAACTGAAGAATGCCAGAGAAAATTGTACTAAAGAAGATGGCAAGCCGCTGATTAATTGTCAAGAGGTATTTCGGTTTAACCGATTTGAAAAAAATATGAATGTTGTTTACTTCCAAGATCGTGTAGCTGTCAAAGTTGTTCAGAATTTGTCAGATTAAATGTCATATCGTCGTAAATCCAGTCCAAGTTTCATCAAGGTTTTCTTGAGATATTTTCTTTTCCAGATATCGTCTATTTAAAGTTCTCGTATTTCTAAATTACTGTAACTTTTTGTTTAAAAACATTTTAATAAAAAAATTGCTTTATTTTATTATGTTTGACGTTTTTTTCTCAGAAAATTTATTCGAAATTATTATTACTTACGAATGTATTATGTAGCGAATAGTAATACTACCGAACCGTTTAAAAAAAAACATTTGGTTATCTATAAGTTGGTACTTATCAATGGCGCTACAACCTCTAAGATTTTTCTATCTGCTCTGTGATCATTTCTAATAGGCAAGTAGGTGGAAAGCCTTCTACACGCCGTCAACTTTCTGACTAAGGCATGCCGGTTTTCGTATCATGTTTTCCTTTACCGTACGAGCGAGTGTTAAATTCGCACATAGACAAACTATTTTTTCTGGGGACTTCAGAAATGATTGCATACTTCAGACTTCGAGTGGAAGATAGATGCGGCGCAAGCGTTCATCGTTTTATTAGACCTCGTCACGAATAAAAAGTGTAGAACGCTTTTTGGTTTTTTGAAAATTATAATAATTCTAGGTGGTAGAAGTCATAAAAGCAGTTGATAATACGAAGACGGAAGGCGCGATACTGGTGTTTCTCCCAGGTTGGGCTGAAATTAAAAAGTGCAAGGAATTGTTGGACCAGATCTATAATGATGGAACGCATCTTATATTGCCCGTGCATTCGAGGTTAGTATGCTAATTTTTTTAAATTTTTGGTTCATTTTCAATAATTGTTTGGCATATGTAATATCTCCTTTTTATTTATAGTATACTGTAATATATATATCTTTAAATCTTATTTATTTAGAATATAATATAAGTGTTATATTTTTAATACTCCATTATTTATAATTTGTTTTTATGCGTCAATCACTATATCTTTACTGAAGTATAAAAAATACGAACAGTCAATCTGTATATTATTTCAATGTGCTACAATTTTTTTAGGTCTAGGCCTCTGATTTCTGTATCTGTTTCGTGATCATTTCTAAGAGGGAAGTAGGTGATCAACCTTCTGTGCCTGACATGCATCGTCGACTTTTTGACTAAGGCAGTTTCGGCTCTCCCGTATATTAAAAAAAAAAAAATTGTCTCAAAACCCAATTTAGGGCTATAATTGCTTAAATGTTCATGGCAACTGATCAAAAGAGTCAGTCAGAATTTTTTATCAAGCAGGATCACTTTTACTAAAGTGATAACTGCAGCCTATGGACACCTGAAACCCTAGCGGGCTAACGGGATGCCGGCCTTTCAAGGAATGGTATCCTCTTTTCTTGAAGGTTCCTAAGATTACGAAGGTTCGGCAATACCTCTACTGGCATGCACAAAGAGGTGGTGCGCGGCAGAAAGTGCCTGAGCGAAAAAGTGCTGTGTGAAACACCAGGCGTAGAGATGGATAGGATGGAAATTTATAAAAGTTTATCATAGGTATTTAATGTAAAAAATTTTTTACTATAAATACCTATAAAAAATGCCATTTAAAGACCTGTCGCCATAACGAGTTTGAGATATAAACCGGTAAAATACCTACGCTCTTTAAAAGGCTTAATAATAATTACAGATTATCAACAGCAGATCAAACAAAAATGTTCAATAAACCACCGCCAGGCGTTAGAAAGATAGTTCTTTCCACAAATATAGCGGAAACATCGGTCACCATTCCCGATGTGGTTCACGTGATTGATACAGGCGCTCACAAAGAAAACAGAGTCAAACAGGGCACCGGTAAGTCGTTCATCGACATTCTGATTCGAAGGACCAAATTTTTTTAATGCCTATTCCATGAAGAACTGTGTTAATGAGTGTAAAATTTGTGATGTCATATTTTCTTGTGTCTTTGGTCAAAGACAAGTAGGTGATTAGCTTTCTGTGCTTAATACAGGACTGATTTTGAAGTCTAAGGGTGACGATAAGAAACTCCAGACGAGAATGTGACTTGAGAATCGTATTATAATCTTAGTCCCGTACATCTTACCATTGAGAGTTTTCAGGGGAGTTGTTCGGATTAATACCGGTAGCTGAGTATCATTATAAGACGACAAGGAAGAATACAAAATACCATTCGTATCACCTCTTCGTTCGCGTTCGAGCTTAAGTAATTCTGAACCTTGAAAGAAAACAATTTTTTAACCGGATTAAAGCTATTTGTATTATTATAAACTTATAATTATTTTACATAATTTAATCACCGTGACCACGCACGCTGTAAAGCACGCGAAACGTCGGAAAAATTTAAATTTAAAATTATGTAAAATAATTATAAGTTTATAACAATACAAATAGCTTTAATCCGGTTAAAAATTTGTTTTCTTTCAATGTGTAAAAGCTATGTTAACGAAAGACAATACTATATTTCTGAACCTATTCGACTTAGGGCTTAGAATTCTTGAAAAGCTAGCAACACACTCGCGAGACCTCTGGCATTGAGAACGTCCATGGTTGGAAATATCCCGTTAGATGAGTGTCCTGCCCGTTTGCCCCCTCTGTAAAAAATCTTTTTATATAAATAAGCTACTATTACAGATTACTTCAAAGCGGCAACATTTATATTACATACAAAATAAAAGTGTATGTAACAAATACAACACGAAAGTAATATTAAAATATTTATAAAAAGACTATTATAGACTGTTTCTTACAGTGTAGGAACGGAGACATTACAATTAGATACCAGTTAGTTCATAGATGTATTTTATTCTAAATATTTTTAGGGACAGCAAGCTTGGAAACAGTATGGGTGTCCAAAGCGGGGTCAAAACAACGCGCTGGGAGGGCGGGACGAGTTCAGCCAGGTTAATATTTAACATAATATATTTTTATTTTTTATTCAGAAATTGCTAAAGTGGACCAGTGTTGACCTAGTGGCTTCAGCGTGCGACTCTCATCCCTGAGGTCGTAGGTTCGATCCCCAGCTGTGCACCAATGGATTTTCTTTCTATATGCGTATTATCATTAGCTCGAACGGTGAAGGAAAACATCGTGAGGAAACTGGCTAGTCTTAGACAAAAAGTCGACGGCGTGCGTCAGGCAGAGAAGGCTGATCACTTACTTGTCTATTCGATATACAAATGATCATGAAACAGATCCAGAAATCTGAGGCCCAGACCTAAAAACGTTGTAGTGCCGTTGATTTTGTTTTATTCACAAATTGCACATAGAAATAATTCGACATTACGATCTAGCCTAATTTAAGACAAAAAAATCAGTCGCGCTACAACCTTTTTAGGTCTGGGCCTCAGATTTATGTATCTGTTTAATGATATTTTTTTGTTAATCTAACAGGCAAATAGGTGATCAGCCTCAAGCCGGTTTCCTCGCGATGTTTTCGTTCACCGTTCGACCAAATGTTAAATGCGCACATTGAAAGTCCATTCGTGCAAGGCCGAAGATCGAACCTACGACCTCAGGGATGAGAGTCGCACTTTTAAGCCACAATTTAAGATTAACATAATTTAATAAAAATGATATTTAACATAAGAAAGTGTCCAATAACACAGCTTTCAGTCTCTATATGTATTACAGAAATACATACATTATCCTTACAGACTATGCCAATAC
This sequence comes from Pieris brassicae, assembly GCF_905147105.1. Lineage (NCBI taxonomy): Eukaryota > Metazoa > Arthropoda > Insecta > Lepidoptera > Pieridae > Pieris > Pieris brassicae. The sequence goes on along the minus strand of NC_059670.1, from coordinate 13,446,446 downwards.
GATAATTTCGAGAAATATAAAATATAATATTAATCACATAATATACACAATATCGCTACTGTGAATTCAGTCTGCAAACATATAAATATGTCGATAGTTCCGACACTAACTTTATATGTCAAGTGCGAATGAAGTAATACAGTTTTTAATTTTCCATTTTTTTTTATCACCCTTATATCTTCAAGGAGGCCATCGATAAGTTTATAAACAAAAAAATACTAAATGTCTTACCCTGTCTGACTATACACAAAATTGATTTAATATATATTTTATTATTATTACATACATTTTACTGATATCTAAAATTTCAGGCTCCTGCTACAAACTGTATACAAAAGAGAAGGAGGCTGATTTGACACCTCACACGACTCCAGAAATATTAAGGTATTTTTTAAAATAAGCTTTTGCTGTGTTTTTCACGTCCTTTGGATTTCTTCTCCTTCGTGTACGTGTACGTCAAATTTAATGGTTTTACGTCTTTTACTTTTTCTTGTTGCTTTATTTACCCCCGAATGATATATTTCTTCAGAATTTTTAATATCCAGACAAGAATCTTGTACATATGTGGCTCAATCAACTTATGGAAATAGTCACGTGACCAAGAATACTAGATTTTCAATTACAATAGGGTTTAGCTTTTTGCAGATTAGCCTTGTTTAGAACCTACAGGTTCTAGGTAATGCATACTAAACTTAATAAAAACCAGTGTTACAACCTCTTGGTGGATCGTCTTGGTTGTTTTTACAAAATTTTAGCACTAAATAAATAACATGCGTTTACGGCTTTCAGGATACCATTAGACCAAACAGTGTTGGATTGTAAGACCTATGCACCGGATGAGAAAGTGGAAGATTTCCTCTCACAACTTCCGCAGCCTCCGAGCAAGGATTCATTACGATTCGCTGTCAATGACCTCATAGATTTAGGTAAACAATTATTCGTTCTAAGCAGTTCAATTTAACTGAAGCTCAAAGTCTGGAATTGTTTAAATCAATTTTTATTTAAAAGAGAGAATACTCAGCCCCCAAAGATGCCCCCTCCACCCTAAAATGGAGGTCTATGGGACTGCTGTTTATGGGTGTCCATTAGGCTCGTTCCCCCCTATTTAAAAAAAAACCAGTGGCAATACAGCTCTTCTGTAACGTATGCGATAAACCTTCCTGACGAAAGTGTGATTTTTAAATCTAAGCCCTATTTCCTCTTCCATAAGATTAGAATGTTGAATTCCAGGGGCTCTTTCAAAGACAGAGCAATTGACCCGTCTAGGAGTACTGGTGTCCCACCTGAACATATCTCCTCGTCTGGCCAGGGGCGTATTGCATTCGGCCATTGTTGGGAATGTCGTCGCTGCGGGGAATTTGGTCGCCCATTGTTCTGATAATGTCGAAGTTTTCGCGAATGCGGCGGACAGGAAAGATGGTTAGTATAATTCAAATATATGATGTATTAACAAAGAGGTTAATATATATGTCAGGGAATGCTCCGATCGAAATGTTCCGAGTCAATTGACCGTTGTATGTTATTCTTACTTCTGCTAATCATTGGGATTTTATTGTCTTTTGTTAACATAGCTTTTACACGTTGAATGAAAACCCCTTTTTTTACCGGATCGAAGCTATGTATTATTGACTATAAACTTGACCACGCACGCTGTAAAGCACGCGAGACGTCGGAAAAATTTAAATTTATGTAAGATAATTATAAGTTTATACATAGCTTCAATCCGGTAAAAAGTGTTTTCTTTCATTGAGGTTTTGTTTGTGTTACTTTTAAGATTTTTATTTTATTTTGATTTGTTTTGTTATTGTTGAAGTGTTTCTAATTCTGAATAACTTAACGAATAAAAGTACGACTATTGTTCGTATTGGTCGTACTAATCAGAAAGTACACGTGCGTGCCTCGAGTGTGGTCGAGGCGCCATCTTGACTTTTAGACAGTGCGTTTAAGAAAACGCGACACGCTTATATTTTATGATCGATCGATCTATGTATTTAGCAGATCGATAAAATAAATCGTTTTCATTTTTAATTGAAGATGATATTAATGTACATAATAAACTCTATATAACGACACTGAAGGGCACGAATGCCCTGCTTTTTTTTTGAAGAAGGAATCTCGCTGTTGGCCTTAAGGGCCTTTACAGCTCAGCTCGGGCTGTTTTGGCGAGCGTAGCTCGGCCAGAATGGCGTTTTATCCCGCGGCTAGCGCAAGGGCGTCTCCTGTGAGACTCGAACCTCGGCTTGGGCCGTCGCGGGGCGGTCAATCGCCTGAAGGGCAGGACGGAAGCTCACTGGAGTGAGCGAAGTGCGAAGTAAAGGTCCTCGCCTTCCCCGGTGAAGGCGGTTTTTTACCCTAATCTGTGATTGGCTATTTTTATTATTTTTGGCCGCGCGGGCGGCTTTTAATTTATCGTTTGATACGGCGATTGGATCATCCGGATCCATTAGTATGTGTCGGGGCCTCCTACGAGCCTTTTTTGTCGGGAAGGGGTAATAATTGATGCTATTACGCACCAGCGGATTGAGCCTTGTCAAAGTGGCGTGTGGACGCCAACTTCATCCATTGGGCTATGGTAGGGAGCTCCAGGTCGTGGTGGAGATCGACGTTTCTCACATAGAAGGGCGCACCGGTCGCGATTCTCATGAATCTCGGGATTTATTTGGAAGCCCCATTTCCGAAACCATTCGCCTAACGACGTGGTAGCGTCCTCTATCTTTGTGAGTGGTATAGAGAGCGGTGTCATCGGCATACAGGGCTAGCTCCATATTTGAAGCCCTAGGGATGTCGCCGGTATACAGCGTGAACAGAAGGGGCGAGAGGACCGAGCCCTGAGGGACTCCGGCCATGATGGGGCGAGGAGACGATAACGTTCCTTCTACGCGATAGCGCATTGAGCGGTCGGACAAGAAGTCGTGTACGATACGCACGAGTCTTAGTGGCACATTAAGGTGGTAGAGCTTGTAAACCAAGCCGTTGTGCCAGACCTTGTCGAAAGCTTTCGCTATATCGAAGAAGAGCGCACCCGTGGCTCTCGGTTTCAGGGAGCTATTCATCCCGGAGAGGATGTGCTCCGTGATTCGATGGACTTGATGAACGCACGAGTGGGCCGGCCTGAAGCCAAACTGCTCATCGGGAATGAGCCCCTTATCTAGGGCAAAGTCTAGGAGGCGCTTTTTAAGTACCTTCTCGTAAAGCTTGCTAAGCGTATTGAGAAGGCTGATGGGGCGGTAACTGGTGGGGTTGTTACGGGGTTTGCCTTGTTTTGTGAATACCAATGACAATGGCCTCTTTCCACTGCGCCGGGAAGGTGCAGTTTTCAAGGAGGCAGTTGAAAATGGACACTAGTAGGCATATCAGATGGGGCGGGAGGCACCGGAGGACCTTGTTCGAGATGGCGTCGAGACCTGGAGATTTACGAGGCAGTGAACTCTTTATTAGAGTTTTGACCTCGGCGATCGACGTAGGAGGGAGCGGCTCGGGAGGGAGGGGCAGTGCTACGATGCGTTCGACCTCGCGGTTCACGTGTTCGACGTGCGCCGGGTCGCTATGTTCGAGATACGGGGTGCACTGCACCACTAGGTTGACGGCTAAGCACTCGGCTTTTTCGTCGTCGTCGAATGCGTCAGGCAGATTTGGACGCTTGAGAGGGGGCATGGACGCCACCGTGTCGGTTTTAAGGGAACGCGCGAGAGACCAATAGGCCGTGTGCGAAGGTGACAATTCGCTGGTAAGACGGTCCCAGCGTTCGTTTCTAATTTTCCGCATGCGCTCTTTGACTTGGCGCTGCGAGGCGCGGAGTGCTCTGCTGTTTTCGTCGGTCGGTGCTCTGGCGAAGGCGCGAGTCGCCGCGTTCTTCTCGGTCAATAGACGCCTCGCGTCCGGGGGAAGCTCCCAGCGTTGAGCGAACTCATCTGGGACGACTCGGCGACCTTGGTCTGAATGTGATGAATGCCCTGCATTCCTATGCACAGTGCATTTTATGGTGTTATAAGAGATGTTGTTAAATGGAGAGAAGAAAAACGTATATATTACTCGCATGACTCCTACTTATTAGTCATGGTCAACAATAGTCTACACGTGTAAGCGATCCCAATTTGTAAACAAAATAACGAATTTCTCAGAAAGTTCGTATGCATGATGCCGACAGTCGAGTTTATTGCGGGCTTGGACTTAGCAATTTAAAAAGTAATTGATTACTCAATTGTTGTCGTGTTTGAGAATGGGTGGCTATGTAGAGTGTATCATTGTATGGAAGCCAAGCTAAACCAACCAAAGCTATTTGATTTCGTTGCTTTAGGAAGTTCGTCGTCGAGGGAGGGATGTACACACTGTACATTGTTTTTATTAAGTTTAACGATACGTTTTATAAAAAAACGAAAAGACCACGCTTTTACTTTTTCTTTTATGTTAATAAATAATTCCTCCCAATAAAGCCTAACTATAGTATATGAAATGAGTATTATTACTATGTTTGACTTACATATATACAATATTAATTTAATATTATTGCTGTAGTTGATTTCCTATAGTTCAAACTATTTGTATGACTTAAAACTTAGCGATTAAAAAGAGTGACGAAGAGTTTCGAGCCAGTTCTTCTTGCCTGCTCTTCGGCCTTACTACCAAACTGGTGGTAAATGTAAATTTAGAATTTGTCATTTGCTCACAACCTGCTAAGGCTGTATTTTTGGCCAAAAATATGATTTAGTATTTTTTCAGAGATTCGCAACATAAAGCGAAAATTTAGTTTGACGTCCGATCACGCGGCCTTACACTGGATTCAGGACTCCTTCGAGCAAAAGCTGGAGGAAGTTGGATGGAGAGAAGTGGATGGATGGTGCGACATGTACGGTTTGAGGAAAGACCGGCTGGCGTATGTTAAATGTGTGTTAAGTTATTTTGTAAATTTAAAACTACTTTAAAAACTATGAACATACATCGATTTCTAATTTTAGTATTTTTAAAAAAAATCTTATTAAGTGATTTAGAGAGCGTTCAAGCATGGGTCACGGGTCAAGGATTGCGTGATTACGTCACCCCCCATTACATATATTTAACGTCACGTTAACCCGTAATGTTTCTGTTTCCAATAGTAAAACGTTTCGTGGCCAACTCCAGTGACTCTTTAAACCTAAAACTCACCATTATGTGGTGTAAAGTACTGGAATGTACAAAATAATATTAACAATAACGTGTAATTCAATTTCCGCCCCGCATCGTAACATTTTACAAGAGGACAAAAAATGCATTACGTAATACTTGAACACTCCCTGTGTTCAAGTATTACGTAATGCATTTTTTTTCATAACGACGCAATTTAATTATAATAAAATAAATAGTTATACCAATAAAAAAGTAAATGGGTTGGGTTATATTAATGTTACAATTATGTATATTTTTTAATTTCTTTTAATGTACATATATATTGCGAGAGATACAGACTAAAGTCTTTCTACATTCCTATGCAGCCCGAAAAATATTTTAGCCGTTTGAACGTACTATTTCAAAGTTCAGAAAACTCTTTAAGAAATTGGTAGTTTCACTATTGAGTATTCCATCAGACAACTGAAAATTATTTAGTATTGTCTTTTATTAATATAACTTTTACACATTTAAAGAAACACTTTTACTTTTAAACGGATCGAAGAAAAGAACTAACTTTTCTTCGATCCGTTTTACGTTCCGACTCACGGTGGATCCTCTATTTTCATCAGTCATTTCTGCAAAAACCCGTCATCTTTTAGTCGATTTCAACTCCGGGGAAATAAATACAGATAACACAACTTTCTCTACATCTGTAATACTTTTTGACATTCAACACCTTTTGTCTTCAGTCACTGTGACCACGCACGGTATAAAGCACGAGAAACGTCGGAAAATATAAAATCATCTACAATAATTATAAGTTTATAATAATGCATAGCTAATAATAAGTGGAATTTGACCGGACCCTAAAGTTCGAAGTTTAGCATTCTTGGAATAGATTAGTTTTATTAATTACAAAATCATACTGGTTGATAAAAAAAATACAAAATTACAAAAAAAAAATAGAAAAGATTAGGAGTTTCAACAAATATATGTTTTTTCTTCCAGCACTCTCAACCCTACACTTGGAGCACTTACTTAAATGTGGTATGTTAGAGAAAAATCCAGAAGTAGAGGATCTAAATAGATATTCGAATATAGACGAGATGACGTCAGCGATACTATTATCCGGATCTAATACAATACTTTTCACAAAGAAAATGGTGAAAACTAAAGGGAAATTGAAGACAGCGGTGGAATTGTTTACAAGGTAAAAGTTTATATAATCCACATAGTAATGAGTGAGTACACAATCAGTTACGTCAAATTAACGTGTAAATGTCAAAATATTAAAAATTCATAATTTATGACGGCAGAGCAATCTGAACACCGGAGCTTTTTACGCAACTTATACACCTCAATGATCGGTATCTTCTTTCATAAGAACTTTCTCCTGACAATAACAAACACAATAAAAAAAGAATTAGCGAAATTGGTCCAGTCGTTCACGCGTGATGCTGCGACTCATTTATATATATATTTTTTAGTAATCATAAGAATGAAATATACAGTATTTATAATTTTCTTAATATACATAGTAATCATAAAAGTAATTAAAAATTAATAAAAAGAAGATTAAAACAAATTTAAAAAGTTTGGTCCCTATGCTGTACCTTTAACGCTGCAGCATTTCCCGCTGTATTGCGATACTTATTCGTTGAGCGAGGAAAACACCAGCTCTGGTCACCGGTACTATCTACCAGGCGCTTATTAAGGATTTTAATTACACATACATATATACATTCCCTGTTGTTATTTTTTTTGTTAAAAAGGAATGTATGTTTTTCCAGTTTAGGCGAACGCGCCCATATAGGCGGCGAAAGTATTAACTACGGAATAACTAAGCGCAAACACAATAGCAATTTACTGACTTATTTCGGAGGATATCATTCGATTGAACGCCGAGCGCTGGTCGTTCATAAGACGACTTTGATATCACCCTTGACTGCTCTACTCTTCTCTATGGGAGACGTCCAAAAGGTATGTTTTGACTTTGTTTTTTTTTTAATAGTGTAATGATAGTATTGTCTTTTATTAAAATAACTTTTACACATTTAAAGAAAACACTTTTTTAACGGATTGAAGATCGAGGACACCGTGAGTCATTTTTAGTCGATACCAACTCCGGGGAAATAAATACAGATAACACAACTTTCTCTACATCTGTAATACTTTTTGACATTCATGACACCTTTTGTCTTCAGTCACCGTGACCACGCACGCTATAAAGCACGCGAAACATCGAAAAAAATTAAAATTATGTAAATAATTATAAGTTTATAACAATAATACATAGCTACAATCCGGTAAAACGTGTTTTTTTTAAATTTTGTAATGAAATGACATTTCATTAATTTGAATTTGACGCGCTTTGTCTTTTATGTTGTCTGTGGAAGTTGCTAGGCGACGCATCGGAGTGACGCGCGATGTAATCACATGGATGGATGGACGTTCAGATCATTTTATTGTTATAAATAAAACTTGTGGAGAGATAAGTTAAAGGATATAATTGTGAAGCGATATTAGCGAACTTCAAATGTCGTTTCTTTTTTCATTTTCATAGTTAAACAATAATTGATGTAATATTTTAAAGGCGTGATAAATAAAACAAAATCTTGTTATTTGAGAAACAATTTGTGGATTATTTTGATAATCCTCACAATATATCTTATATATGTATAACTAATAGTAAAATAAAAAAATGTGTGCGTGTACTAGTGTACAAAGGTAAGAAGTGAAACTTCTTTGTGACCTTATTTTTCGAAAAATGATATACTATATGCAACTTTACAGAAATTGGTTAAATAAAGTTAAATTAGATAAAGGTTTTTACTATCATAGATAATGAATACAAATAATACAATTATTTCATTAATTGTAATAGAGTTATTACTATCTTTGTTATCGTTACTATATATTATATTTCCAATATTTCTCATTTTTCAGAAAGTCAGCGTAGAAGACACGACAGATTTGTATTTGCCAAAACACAGACTAACAATCGAAGTGCCGACAAGGTAAGATTAATTTTGGGACTTTGCAAAAAAAAGTACGTATTTTGACGATCGCTTTTCAGTACGTAACTCTTGAACGTAACGTACGCAATACTTAAACGCTTCCTTCGTTCAAGTATTACGTACGTACGTAAATTTTTGGAGATTCTTGACACCCCCCACCCCCTCATGAAACGAGCCGTAACGTTTTCTGTATCCAATAGCAAAACGTGACCACCCCCAGTGAGTCTTTACACCTAAAACTTACCATTATGTGGTGTAAAGCACTGGAAAGTGGATTTTATTAATGATAACGCGTAATCAATCTCCGCCCCGCATCGTAACGTTTTACAAGAGCATAAAAAATTCGTTATGTAATACTTAAACGCTCCCTAACCATTGAAAGTATTGAAAGTATAAGCCGTTTTCTTACGATGTTTTCCTTCAACGTTCGAGGCAATGTTTAGTTAGAAGAAAGTCCATCGGTGCACAGCCGGGGATCGGACATACGACCCCTGGGATGACAGTCGTACACTAAAGCCATTAGACCAACACGACTCCAGTTATTTTACAAATACATTACAACCGTACTGTTTATATAGTTTTTTTTAAATATCAAATATATATCAAAGTTCAGGTTTAGTATAGATAGGTGATTTCCCATGCCTGTGTCACTGAAAACCAAAAATCAGCAGAATGTCAAATGCTGGCAACGCACTAGCAAGCACTCTGGCATTGAGTGTCCATGGGCAGTGGTATCACTTAACATCAGGTCAGCCTCCTGCCCGTTTGTCCCATGTTCTATAAAAAAAGCATTATTTCGCCGGGAATCAACTCATGAAAATTCTTACTCCATATTTATATCCGAGCTTCTGAATGCCTTATGTAAAAATCGAAGTGTCAATAATCAAATTACTTTTCAATTGTCAAAATGACAACTGACATAGTGTGATATATTTAACCTGTATTTTTTCAGCCAAGCAGATCACATACTACGTCTAAGAGAAATGTTATGGAACTCTTTCGAATACTACATTGAGAGAAATATCAACGGAATTGCCTTCGAGGAGTTCACGAAGACGTCCGCATTCAAAAATACACTTATGAAGATTGTAGCCAGTGTATTAGTTGAAGGAAATAGCGAATATGTTGAGAAATATATAAATAATACTGATTTTAGATAATAAAAATGCCATTCAAAAGTGTTTATAAGTCATTATCTCTATATATATAAAATCCTCGTGTCACAATGTTCGTTCCCATACTCCTCCGAAACGGCTCGACCGATGCTTATATATTTTTTTTGAATATACAGTAAGTCTAGGAATCGGCTTCTATCTATCTTCCGAACCCCTAAGTGTTAAGGGGTGTCTACCACAATTTTTTAAAATATTTTTAGACTGTTTTTTTTTTAATTTTATTATTTTATGATACATCATACAAAAATACATACAACCCTTAATTGTCATCACTCTACGATGAAGACCTATTTTTTATTATAGTACATAGGTTATTTTTATTAGGCTAAAAAAATAATATACATGGCAAAACGACGTTTGCTGGATCAGATAGTTTATTTATAAAACGGTGGCGGGAAAGCCATGATCTTGGCCTAAGATTTCTGTATGTTTTGTGATCATTTATAAACTTTATTTCTACTAACTACAAATCTAGTTTACTGTTTTTTTCTTTGACTACCCATGTATGTACTTTTCGTATCACTCAGTATGACTACTGTGGAATGGAAGCTTATTATTATTAGCCTTCTGTGCCTCCACACATTTGACATTTTGAGTCTAAGGCATGCCTGTTTCCCTGCGATATTTTACTTGTTGATCAGTCTGAAACCGTATTTATATAGGTTTGCAATAAAATAAAGGTAACACAAATTCTTAAATTATATTTAAGTTGATTTATCTCAACAGTTTTTAATGCCAAAAATTAATTAAAAGATTGCTCACGCATCTTGCTTCTGAGTATAGGTAAAACGAGTTTCAACTAAAATCCAAGTTATTGTTTTATGGTCTGATCATTAATCCAAAACGTTACGACAGCATAGGTCGCGTGAAAATTCCGCTAACTACACATGTTTTTGTAGTTTTCTCTACAATCACATATACAAATGGACGATCCGCTACGAAGATCTTGGCGGGAACCAATTGTAATTGATTATTCATACCAGATTCAATAAGTTCCAAATCAACTTTATGTACCAATTTGGAAACATAAAAATTGTTTGACGTTTCATTAAACCTCGCGAATCGTGTAAAAACATCTAAACCCATCTGACTCAATGGTTTATTTAAAATTAAATTTGATCTTATTTTAAATCTTGGTATTGAAACTGACACGATCTTCTTTTTTTCCATTTCCAGCTCACGTAGAACATCGTCAATTGATGTTCTAATGAAACCGCCATATAAATTATCTAGAGAAACATTTTTGTTGGGAAGAATCACAATCAGGGATATATTATTTTCTGTATAAGGCATCTCAATTACTTCGGATCTTATGGAATCTATTTTTGAATAAAGAAATTGTCCAGTTTGCTGCATCATATTCACTTCTTTTATATCATTGGGGCTCACGTAAAATGGCCGATTTGTTGTCCTGTCCTTACTAAAAGGCGATTCGAAGAGACCACTAAACTTGATGACACATGTCAATATCACATTTGCGTCTGTAAAATCAGTATCGTTTAATACACTATTGGTTTTGATTCCAGCGTCGGATATAATTGTATTCGCAACCAACGCAGCCGTGTCTGATTCTCTAAAATCAAGCTTTACTGCTAAAATATCGAAGGGATCAGTCAGTTTGTTTTCAAATTGTTTCGAAATTGTATTATTCATATGGTAATATAAATTATTCTTGCTTTGAACAATGGTGTTGTTTAATAAATTCTGAGTCAAACTCTTATAGGCATCTGTTATTCTTACGTCGTTGTTGGGGAGGCGCAGAACGTTATACAGCTGCGTTTTACTCACATTTGTGGTGCCGGTGGTCAACCCCGTAAGAACACTCCACACTCCGAACGGCGATATTAATGTATTGTGTATTTCTTGATGCGTAAAATACATTAACTCTATGCCGAAGATGTTCACTCTTTTATTAAAATCAATAAAATTTTGTGCCCGACTTCCTATTATAAAACAAAACACGACAAGTAAATACATTTTGTTGATTCAATGGCGACTGACCGACCATCACTTTTAAAACCTGTTTTCACGCTCAACGTGGAGGATAATATTGTAATAATAATAAATGTTAGTAATTCCCAACTTTGATAAAGTCATTTTCCTAGAATGTTAATTGATTACTGTAAAGGCTGAGTAATGTTTGTGGCAATATATTGAATAAGCTATTTCGAGGTTATAAAACACGTTTTAAGTATATTTAAATATCTGTTAAGTGCCACGGTTTTAGAAATGTAAACGACATTATGACTTCCTTTGCTCTATAATTTTGATAGGCGCAATAAAATGTTCTGTAGGAAATGCGAAATTGTTTATTATTTACCTGAGAAACAAGACTTGTTATAAAAATAATTAACAACACAATAAAGTCTGCCCGTGTTTGGGTTGTGGGACTTAAAACAATAACAACGATCCGATGTATTTTTACTGTTTAAAGTCTGTAAAATTAAAAATACGCTAATACGGGATAATTCATTAATCCAACTTATGCTGAAATCTGAGTCGGTACGAGACCTGGGTTGTAACGCCACCGGATTATTGTTATTATTTTTATTGTATGTTATTACAAAATAATAACAAACTCAATATAACTTCATGTCATCAAATAATTGATAAAAAGCACTAAAGTGCCATCGAAGAATTACCAAGTTATTTGTTAGTTTTATATTGTTCACTAAACAATGAAAGCCTTTTGCTGAAGTATATTTTTTAGAAATAGCTGACACAAGACATAAATAAAAAATGTTGTCAGATTTTGAGATGAAATTTGACATTGCAGTATGTTCACATTTACTGACTGTAAGCAAAATACATCGTGCAGAATCACATCAAATATTTCCGTTCTTAATTACCAACCACCAATTACAAACATTTTGATTCAACAAAAATGTTGATCGAAAAACGTGTGACTACAAGCCGGTTTTAAAAGATGACTAAAATCGTTGTATTGTTTCGATAAAACTCAATGTCGTGGTCACGCTATTATAGTGTTATGCTAAGATCCCACAGGTTTGTTATTATTACTTTTGAAACATTCAATAATTTCATTTATTTTCATTCATTTAAATAAATTATTATAACTTGTGTAACCGTAAAAATTAAAAATGCATCACTATCCAAAAATGTATTTTTTTATACTCACTTACGCCGCTGGCTTTGCGATCCAAAGGGTCTTGGAGTCCGAAATGAGAATCTTCCAGCGCTCTCTGTTCTATGGTACCTCCCTCCAACTGCTGGCTTTCAACTGCAGCAGGTCCTACTCCACTCTGGCTATCCACCAGAACCTAGGCCGACCAACTGTTTTCCAATCACGAGGCTGGCTCAGGTATGCTTTCTTCACCTCCCGATCTTGCCCCATACGCTCAAGGTTTTTATACTCAATAAAATTATTTATATTACTACTGTAACAAAAACACAGAGCACACTAAATGCGGCTAAGTAAGTCTAATGCGCGCTAAAAAAATAAAAAAAACTAACATACTAATATTATAAAGCGTTTGCGTTAAGATAAAAATAATTGCTGATTTGTCGGATGAAAGATACTCCTTATTGAGAGCTTCTATTAGCTATGTGCGTTCCGATTATCAATAAAACTTACCCAAAAATAATCTACGCAACCAAGTAATGATCATGTACCTCGCGGGATTTATTATGTGCACGACGAGACTCAATACACGCGAGTATGATCGCGACGAACACCTAGTAAAGTACAATAAAATAATGGTGGGAGATGGGCGGATGACAACATCAAAACGGCTGGCTCGAGCTGCATGGAGTTTGCCTATGACAGAGATACCAGGAGATTCTTGGAGGAGACCTTCAACTGCGAAGGCGGTACAGATAAAAATTTGCAACTAATTTAGTGTAATATATTTACTTTAAAAAAATTATAATAGGATTAAGTTTACTTTATTTTGATTTTGCAAAAAAATAAAAGGCTTATTATTATTATGAATCCCAAAAGTGTGGCCGTAGCACAACACTGATGTCATTTACGTGGGAAGTAAATTGTAAAAACTTCAATATTATTGTTACCACTTATATAATTGTTTATGCAGTACTTAATTTACCTAGTAATTTTAGGCTTAGAAGTCCGCTCTTATCACCTCGAAGTCCGTCATTCCACAACTGAGCGTTTTTTAAGCCAGATTTTGCCGCGCATTTCCACTATTTGGAACCACTACCACTGATGTATTTCCGAAACAATTCGACTTAGGGTTCTACAAGAAAAAAGCTTACCAATTCTTATAAGTCCGGCCAGGCACTCGTGAGCCCCCTACGCGTTATAACGGATAAGCGTGTCGACTTTTAACTGACATGTACGGTAATAATGTACAGCGCGATGAATACGAAGGATTATTAATTTATTAACTTTCTCGATTTTACCAAAGAGCGTAAAATGTACTATAAACACACGGATAATGTATATCACGATTTCTTATAATTTGGAAAAGACATTCTTTAAATTACTATAGATTTAAACGCTAATTTGTTAGATTACGAGCTACTGTCCCTTATGATCACGGCTCCTATAATGCAATTGTAATGTCTAGTTATGGAATTTGTACTAACTAAGATTGTATATTTTGTTAACGTAGGCATACTTAATTTTATGTGTGAGACGTTTTTCTAAATCGTCGGAGTTATAGCCAAAGGACTTTTTATTCAACATTTACATTACATAGCATACAATTATTTAAAACTTTTGTTTAATGCGGGTTGATAATAAATAGTGTATATTTTTACATTATTTAAAACATCCACACTGATTCAGGAACCGTAAATGTTGGTCCCTCGAGCCGTACAAAAATAACGTAATATATTTATAAGTTAAATGCTTTAAACAAATAATATTGTCAAGCTAGTATAATTATAAATATATTATTACTAATAACCCACTTAAATAATATTGCATAGTAGATCGTACTGGAGGTAAGGTAAGGATCGCGCTTGCGATCATTCTGGATCTTTATTGGCGAATTAATATGTTGCGTTGATCAGTTTACAGGAAAAAAATCTATTGAAAAATCTGTGGCGCCACACGTTTTTATTTAGGTCTAGGCTGCAGATTTCTGTATCTGTTTTATGATCGTTTGCCAATCTAATAGCCAGGTGATCAGCCTCCTGTTGCTGAGACAAGCCGTCGACTTTTCGGGTCTAAGGCTGATTTCCTTACGATGTTTTCCTTCACCGTTCAAGCGGATGGTTAATGCGCACATAGAAAGAATGTCCATTGGTGCACAGCTGGGAATCGAAAGATGTAGCGATGACACGACCGCAGGGATGAGAGCTGCTCGCTGAAGCTACTGCACCAACACTGCTGAAAAAGTTCTATTTAAACACCTCAAATAGTGTACCATACTTGTTATCACAGTTGCATATACATAAAGTAAAAATCTGTTATAACGACATCGAAGGCAGTATTTCTTTGGTCTCATAGTTGGTCTTAAAAACCGATAGTCGTAACAGCCAATGACGTTGTTTTTAAGTACCTAATACAATAGAATTCAGCCGGGACCTTTTATTTTGGTTAATATAACCGGTATGTTGTTCAAAGCGATGTCGTCGTATATATATATATTTATATGTATCTGTCTACAGTATATGACATGAATAAGATGGTAGATAATTAAGGATTGAATCGTTTTGTCAAGAACGTACACAAAGATAAAGTATCGAAGAAGAAGAATGGCATTAATCATAAAAACCAAATCAGTATTATTGCTGTCATAACATAATCACTCTTTCGTCACTTTTTAGCTAATTGTATTTACGCTGATATGAAAAGAGACAGATTTAGTTAAAATGATTTATTTCCTTACAGATTTAAATGAAGTTAATAAGGATTTTGGTAAATATAAAACTCGTCTACCACTTTTTTATAATTTAATAAATTGGCTGGATTATTAAGGCAATATATTTTGTTAATTGTATGTGTCACATGTCTCCAATTTTGATTATTTTTTTCAGTTTTGTGATAAGAGATTTAAGTTCATTTATAAAAAAAAGATCTCTGAAACACTATATATATTTTGACCTCGGCAATAGTTAAACAGAAAAAACTCGGTATTCACAAAGCACTACATATGCCTAGTACATAACGCATTTGTAATTCAATGTCATGGTGACTAAACACATGACAATAATGGTCATTTACAACATAAAGTTACTTTTATCGTTTACAAATTTAACACGGCTTGCAAATTGTGTTTAATCTATTTATTTAATTATTAAAGTATACCATATAATGCATTCTCTACAGTATTCAGTCATTTTGCTTTTGACGAGTCATTTGAAAAAATCTATTCACCTAATACTAATAAGCGTTTATTCTGTTTTCACGAATAATTCTAATGAGAGGTACCTGAACTCCTTAAGTTGTTTTTCAAACGGATTTAAACGATAAATGTCCAAAACATTCATCGATTTAAAATAATCCTTAAACAATTGAAATGTCGATTAAAAACAAATAATTATGTATTTTGAAGCAAATAATATGATGGAAATAGGTATCATTAACGATTCAACGCAATTAAACACAGTATAGTATTAAACTTATTTAATCAGTCATTTATAAGTATAAAATAGTGAAGCTTCTCTCTGAATAGTTTTACGAATATTTAAGCCACCACTCAGCCTCAGTTTTATTTCTTCAATAATTTATACAATTTGTGGCACCGCGTACACACCAGTAAATAATATTAGACCAGTCGTTCGATCCGTGATGACAAAAACGAATTCCTTGTTCGCTTCAAACCTCTGTCCTAGAATTCGGTCTTCTAAACCAACGACAGTAGATGCTGCGGCCACAGTACCTTCTTCGGTCACTTCAATTTCAACACTTTGCACTGTTTTAGAAATATATAGGGGACTGTCAGATACACCTGGCAACTCCGCCTTGTCAGCTTCAAAAATCCGTTGAATTCCTGAGTATTGTAAGGGTGGTATTAAATCTGCTTGCGTGGATATCTTAAATCTTGGTATATAGCAATCTATCTCCGGTAATTCACCATATTTGAAGTCTGTCATCCAGTTTAATGGCTGGCTCGCTAGGTTGTCCAACAGGGCCTTTATCGGCATCCCGTCGAATGGCAGAAGAATCAACATTGAAAACTGTTCCTTCTTGCCATATGTCATTTCCAATATTTGAGCACGGATTTGATTTGAATCTCCGAAGTTATGAGCTGCCTTATGATACATCATGTTGACTGAACCAATTGTCTTTCCTTGCCAATTATAAAACGCTTCCTCTTTCGTCTGAGTAGGGTCAAAGGGATACGTCCAGCTTGCTTTAAAGTACAAAGCGTCCACTAATATCATCCGTAAATTCTCCAAGTGCTTGGGTTGCACGGCATTGCGTATTTTTCCTTCTGTTGCTACGCATATGTAGTAATTTATATCCTGCGCGAGTAGTGTTGTATTAGTCGGATCAACAAAGTACACTTCATTATTATAATAATTTGCTGAATCACAAAACTCCTTGTGTATCTTTAAGTTCTTGTCGGAGAACATAGCTGATTGTCCTTTAAGCGTGACATCTCTATCTGAATTCTTTAATAGATTTGCCACAGCAGCGTGCAGTGCCTGAGTTGATCGTAGGTCGTTTGGCAGCCGCAACTCTCTCATTAACTCCAGAAAAGTCTCCCCAGCCGATCCTTCAGCTAGCAGAGAGAATATGCTCCATACAGATAGAGGTGAGATGGCCACATTGTTTTCACCAAAACTCTCTTGAAAAGCATAAACATTGTTTAGTAGTTTTAATGAAAATTCGTTGATCGGTGTGAAGTTGACACCAGGGTTGGTAGGTGTCGCAACCACGATGCTAACTAAACAAATAATCTTCCACATCACGCGGCTTGATAGGACAAAGTTTGAAGCAATACTAGTATTGCAAGCGGTGCCTTTATCAATTTCAATGGAATCTCACGGATACAATGAGATTCGCTGTGTGTGTTGTATACGGGAACCCATATCGTAATCAATTTGACGCACGATTCAATAAAGCAATTAAAAAGTTCCATTAAGGTTCTAGTCACGTTGAGCTTAAGGTTTTAATATCGTTATAAGGTAATAAACGTTTATATTAAACATTTGTTAATTGGCCTATTTGGCAAGCGTTTGGCTGAACTTTTCCTAACAGATACTAAAATGATAACACAGTTATATATTTTAATTGTATTGTGCTTACGCATGGCCCTTAAGTTTCGAATAATATTATGTATATTTATATTCAATAAAATAATAATACGATTTTAATTACTGATTTTATTTTCTAGTTAACCTTGTCCAGTTCATACAATTGAATATTTCCTGCTTTTTATAAAATACGCGAAAAAATTGTGGTTACTATATTCAACTATAGGTAAAACAAATATCTCGTGGAAATGTTTAGTATATAATTAAATTGTATAAACAGGAAATTATTCAGGAAATAAACTTATAAAGTATTTATTTAAAAACGTGTGTAACACCATAGTTAGATTATTTATCTATTATTCGGTCTGTATCTTCGTATTAATGTTAAATTGTGCCCTGCGAATTTACCTGAAAGATCACAAGCAGAAGTGTTATTCACTTACACATAGTAAGTTAATTATTATTATGAATTAAATTGAATTTTATTAAAGTTTGCAGTGCAGTCGTTCGGAAGTTATACGCGTACGGACTCAACTTACAATCGTACATCAGTGATTATAACAGAAATAATAAATTCCGGGGTCAAAGTGTCTCCAAAACGCGGCAGTTAGTTTAGTAGGGATTTCATTTTCTCGTTGACTATATTGTAAGGTATATGAGTAGTAGCCAAAATCACATTCAAAACAAAACAGTCGCATATCCGATCCAGATAACCCTCAAGATATAATGTAGTAATTATTTTTCGCTTGGAAGACGTTGATAAGGTATTTTATGTACGAGCAGTTTAAAGCTTAAAGGTTATTAATAATTATTTTTCTCACAAAAACTTACAAACATTGTGTACAAAATAAAGTAACAGTTATTTATAATAGAAAGAAAAGCTTTTGTGAGATCGATGCCTGTTAAAGGTAGGAGTACCTTACAGGTAATCAGGCCTCTACCACTTCGAATTGCCAGAAGGTCTTAAAAAGTAGTGTAAATTGATGGTTTATTTTAATTTTATATTTAGTTTTATTTCCTTAAATTCCGTTTCGTAGTACATATTGTATTAGGGTAACAAAACGAGTATTAAATGTCAAAAATAAATTGTATTTTGATAGACGGGAGTCATTAGTTAGTTGTCAATCCTGTTTCTAAATCTTACGATTAGAGAACTGTCACCCGTAGCGCAGTCAAAAACACGGAATAATACTGAAATTGTAATTACTCAATTCAAAATAACTTTATTCATATAGGTACACTTATGAATGTCAACAGAAAAAATGTTAAATTGAAAAATTTACATTTACTACCAGTTCCCAAGAAACTCTCCGCCGCTCTTTTTAATAGCTAAGTTTTGAGTCATACAAATTGTTTGAAATGGAGCAAATTAATCCTAACGGTAAGGATCATTGAAATAGTCGTCAAATTTATAAAAAAAGCTTTATTGATTAATTGACGTTTACCGAGAGTATTGAATTTATTCAGTGATAATTCGCTTGGGAGTTTGTTGTAAAAACGAATACAATTTCCATACAAGAAGTGGTTTATGTTCAACTGGTTAGATTAGATTTGTTCTGTTTCGAGTTCAATTAAAAATTATTTACGGTATACATCCGCAATGAAACGCGTTTCGGACGTTCGTACGTAATATTCTTTAAGTTACACAATCCCCTTGCATTGTCCGTAAAAGAGAGGTCACTTCGTACAAATCGCGCGTTTTCCACTTGAACTATTACTATGTACGGAACTGAGACATTATCGTAAGATTTGCTTTTTACATTGTTTTTAAAGGAATAAAAAGGTCTTGCATATTCCACACCAACTTATAGGGTCAATTCAAACCCCGGGGGGTTGAAAAATAAAATATCTTGTCATAAGTTATGAGAGTTGTTACATCTGGCATAGGACAATACACGTTTCACGAGGCTGACGGCCAACCTCCAGTAATAGAGAAGTAGTAAAGAAGAAGAGGCACAGAAAATATAAAATAACCAAGTAGCGCTAATAATTTGAAGAGGATAAATATGGTTTAAGTTAATTATTTATTTATAACATTCAATAATTTCTTTTTTAATTTGTATTTATTATTCTGTAGGTATATTTAGGTATATTTGCGTTTCTCATTAAGAGTTTTAAGAGCATTCACTTAGAAGATGAAATAAATATATACTAACTAAATACGATACGATACGAAGGTGATACGGATGGTATTTTGTATTCTGCCTTGACATCCGATAATGAAACTCAGCGGCTGATATTAGTCCGAACAACTCCTCTGAACGCTCCCCATGGCAAATGCCGTAGAAGATGCAGAGAGAACATCTCCACGCAGTTACACGAATAGCTGGCAAGCTCCCACAAGTCTCAACTCCAAAACAAGTGAAGTTGTCAGAGAATGAAGTTGAAGACTGACTGTCAGTTGTTTCTCTTTACGACGCAAATGAACAATTATTATTTTGTTTATTTTAACCGCATAGTTAGACTAGTATAGCATTATATTTAGTATTTTCCTTAAACAAATCCAATTACTATTAATGTATTGGTATCTGTAGCACGAATGTAGAACATTTAAATCGTATAATCGTGGAAACTAATTAGTTTAGGTATTATGATAATTGGTGGTTTCTTATTATTAATTGTCTTTGTCATTAGTTTGTTTAGTAAGCATTCAAAACGTTGGTTAAAATTAACAAGATCACTTAAATTAATAGCGAAAAAGTTCAGGTTAGGTTAATCACCACCACTATGTGCACACTGAAGTATTTCCAAAACAAATCGACTTAGGGTCCTTTAAGAAAAGAGCTTAAGAAGTCTTAAAAGACAAGCACGCACTTGCGAGCCCTTTGGCAATGTATGTGCTATGGTTCACTTAACATCAGGTGAGCCTCGTGTCCGTTTGCCTCCTATTACATAAAATAAAAACTTTTCAGTGTACTTAGCGCATTATTGTCCAGTTAAAAAATAATTAAATACATAATTTTTATTCAGAGCTATAACCACGAAATACATTTTGATAAATTCTCATAAATTAGCAGTAACCTCTGAATCTCGACTCTGTATCTTTCTAGAATTACTGTATGTGTTAAATATCAAATGTGCGTGCAAAGAATTTGTCCCAAATTATTATAGTACCGATTGATCACTGAAATGGTTACACGAGACAAACAAAATATATCTTAGGTATGCGTTACAGTGTTCCCCTATACTTTATGAAACGGTTCTTGATTAACACACTTGATTATAAATTCTTTAACGAACATTAATACGATGTTTTTAACACAGCTTTATAGAATTACAGGTTCACAGTAGTTGTAGCGCACGCTGTATATTAGTAATTTAAGACTTTAGAATAATAACTTTTAGCCTACGGAACACCCAAAAAGGGTAGTCGTTGAAGCCCATGGACACCATTTAGGTAGTACTTTAAAAGAGAGTAGACTCCATGTATGCTTTCTTTTTGAAAAGTTCGAGGTCGTATCTCCCAAGACCCCCTGGGAGTCGATTCTACAGTTTCTTGATAAGCGGACCGTGGAAGACTTTCAATGAATTTTTCTATTAATGGAATTTATTGCGGCGAATCAGTATTTCAGTCACTGTTGTAGTATATGTACTTACCGAGAATAGTGCATGACGCAGGTTTCTCAGTTTCAATTGTATACGTTAATTTATAAATTATTATAAGTAATCATAGTGTACTGTGCACATTAATAATTGTTGTTACGCCACGCGAAACCAAGATAAACAGCAGACCGAAAAAAAGTGCGCAAAATAACTCTATTGAATTTTATAATTTTTATTAATTACTTCGTTGCAACAAATTAGTACAATTTGAATTATTAAATAGTAAGGTAACTTTTGGATGGGATTTCTTACAATTTACAATATATATTTCTCATTAAGAACATTACACATAACATTATAATGAAAATGGACTAGACACATGACGAGAGATAGGAGGTTGTAATGGACAAAAAATATTACAGAATGGCAACCACGTGAGGGAAGGAAGGAAAGAGACACAACTTGAACAAGAAAAGCTAACATCAGAAAATAATTTAAGCAGCTGGAAGAGGCCTATGTGCTGATTACCAAAACCGGCTGAACAAATTAAGTTAGGTTATGTAACGTAAAGCCTTAATAATAGTAAAAACATTACAACATTCACTTAAATGGGAAAGTAATACAATAATATAATACGCGAAATATTTGCACACTACAAGACTATATATATAGAGCCTAAATCCGAAACATTTTACCATATGATGGTTTGCCCTGCGCTGAAGATTCAGATACAAAATCATTTATTTATATACACAATGTAACACAATGTACACTTATGACCGTCAAAAAGGAAATACATATAAATTGATTCTAATTTTACTTTTTCAGTCAGTTGTCAAATCAAGGGAACGGACGAGTAGAACTGGTGATAAACTCTCCGCCACTCTTTTTAATCGCCAAGTTTTTTATTCTACAATTTTTTTGTTGGAGCTGCAACCATTACACCACTTGACGTCTTTAAGTAATTAACAGTTAATTAATAATAAAAAAAACAACAAAGATTTGTGAGGACAAATCTGCGTAGATTCTATTTGTTCATAGAGGTATCAGCAGTAGGCATGGTGAAATAGGAGCAAGCTTACATTTTCGTGGGAACAACATGCAAATACATAGTCGAAATAATTAACATCACCGAATTCTTAATATAGCTCCGAACCAGCTTAGCTATAACTGGAGTAGGGCTATGTAATTAATGCAATAGTAAGTTGTGTAAACAAAATTTTTCCACGTCATTTGCATGTTTCCACGTTATTAGATATGCGGGTAAGGACATAATTTATCAATTCTGTTGCTAACTGTTTGGTTCATTGAACTTTGAAAATGGTTTTATATGACCTTGCTGTATTCTCGTCTATAAAGTTATAATAATAACCCAGAGGCGCACAACTCTAAATGTGTCTTGTCCCATAAATTTCCTCATTTAAACATACAAGACAAGTGACAATTGCAGCCTTGATTGCGACAAAAATAAGAAGTTTTCTAAACGATGTTTGCTTTAGGAAGTGATTAGATCTCTCCAGGATTTGATCCTACGGCGTCAAGTAGTAAGTTGCACGGTTACGCCACACGTAGATTAAATTGTTCACTGTATTTATGGGTTTGGGTTTATTTTGGGTTGTTTTAAGCTTATATGATAAATCCTCTTGTAAAACATTTCGTCCACAACTCTAATATATATATATTATGCATGAGAGACATTTCTGTATTATTTCGAAGTTATTTAGGTAACCTCAGTCTATCTATCTATTTAAACTAAGCATGTCTTTTATCAGCAACATTATACGACTTTTTGAATGAATACTGAATTTTTGACTTGATGATGAGATGTAGCACAGGGCATCCACATCGCGTTTGGTCTTGGGTCTCGTATTTCACATCGCTCCAAGTCTTTCCGGCTTTCTTTGTTTCGTCTGCAACTGTACGGCGCTCGGTTTGCTTGGAACAGCCACGCTTCCGTTTTCGTTGCGGGTTTCAACCAAGCGCCTGCTTGTGGATATTGGAATCTTGTCGGAGTGTACGGCCTAACCATTTCCAATTGCGTTGCTTGATATGCTGGCTAATCGGTGTTTTTCGGCAGTGCTCCCAAAGTTGCTCGTTAGAGTTTTTGTCAGGCCAGTAGACGACCTAAAACCCACAATGACAAGCGAGACCTTGCAGACCCAGAGGTGATTGTGATTTTAATTATATCTCTCCAGCAGTTGGTAGGGTATGATTTAACAAAAAAATTTGGTACACCTCTACATAGAAACCAATACGTTACAAAGAGAATTAGTCCGTAATCGCCATTTTGAGTGAATTCACTAGAGAAGAACCATGTAGAAATTATCTATGAAAGTCCAAACGAAACAGTTAGTAGAACAGTGTTGCTAAGTGGCTTATAAAAGCGTGGTTTAGTTTTTAGAACTAGAGTTAGATATATATATATATATATTCGACAAAAATTATCACGAAACAGATTAGAACACCTGAGCCAAAGACCACTTTTTTAAGCGTTGGTCACTTAAATATTGCGGCAAAGAACAATCGGTTAATCTAAATCTCGTAGTTTTTTATTATTAATTCAAAGACAGCGCTATCTAGTTATTTATAATGCATTCTGAAGTACCGTGGATGTAGAATTTATATCGTATTCATTCAAGTTTTCACATGAACGTCTAGATGTCGTTATTATAAATTTCATGAAAAAATGCTATTCAAAATGCAAATTCTCTTATGATAAACTTATTTAAAACAAATATTGAGAGTGAGCAGATATCTTTTTCACTTTTCCCTAGTTTCTGATTTAATTTATTTTAAAAAAGCACACTAACGAAACATATACACAGAAAACACGACATGCAAAAAACAATACATGCATCAATGAAAAGTATGGACAACATTTAAAGGGAAACATTACAACGAGAAAAGAAGAAGTCAATTGACATGAAATAAAATAAACTAGATTAAGAAATACAATTATTAAATAAAATATGCAATTTTATAATTTAATATGCTTCTTCTTTGCAATTGGTATTGATGACGGTACAGTGGTTGGAGCGTTGACAAAATATATAGTTCAGCCTTGCACGCCCTCAATGCGTTGTTTACTGTAGAGAGAGATCTGTTAGATAAGCATTAAAAGACACAACCAACGTCCTGACAGAATGAAAAAAGGTATAATGTGTTTCTTGTGTTCCTCTTCAAGACAAAGTAATAAACTTTAAAACATTTGGTAAATCCGAGGCGAGCCTACTGCCCGTTTGTGTTGTTATATTATGTTAATCTTGTGAGAGAAGTATTGAATTATTTATATTATTTAATTATTAGTAATCTTACAGCTAACATACAATATATAATAAAACAAAACACTTAGACAACATACAAACCACAAACAGATTACATTAAAAAAATGTGTATGAACATAAGTAACAACATTAATGTACAAATTTTTTTTTAAAGAAAACTGAAATTTAACAATAATTACTTAATATTTCGAAGAAAAAACTAAATTGTGACTGCTAAACAAAGTCAAAGACTTCCCGTCCCTTCAAATATTTCCTCAAATCCTCTTTGGTGAGGTGGAAAATATGAGGATATAGTAATAAGTGTCAGTTGTCAATTATGAGTAATTATTGTCATAGATAAAAAAAGAAACATTGGCGAAGAACGCAGGTAATTCATGTTCGTACGAGGTATAATTGTAACTATCTTGTCGCATATGGTGGAGAGAAATTAATGACAGCAAATTTAGCCGACTTAAAAATCAGATCATGTTAACCGATAGATACGTGATATTGTTGGAATTGGAGAGTATAGTTATAATAAAGTATTACGAACTGTTACTCTTCCAATACGTGCCTTAAATATTGTCGAGTCATATTGATGATTTTACTTATATTAATAGGCTCTGCAAAGACATCTTTTAACTTTATGATCTAGCCTAATTTAAGCCTAATAAGTAATTTAAAACTAACCTTATGTACTAAAAAGGATATTTAATATAAGAATGGACACTTTCCTTCTCTTATTAACAGTCTCTGTTAAGGGGAAGACACTAAATTTAATAAAAACTGGTTTAGTAGTTTTTGAGTTAACACGGATTTCTGGAATATATGCATAACATTAGGATAATCATATTGGTTTGGTATTTCTCTAAATTATTTTTACTTCAGGTGGTATTTGAGGTGTGAATAACATACAAATGTAGTATTTTTACAAATACTGTATTCAATTAAAGTAAAACAAAATATTGTATAAATAACCAGAACTCGTTCTTGAAACGAAAGCGAGATCATTAAGAAAAACAATAAACAGACGAAATTAGCATAATTATATTGGTTTCGCGTGAGAACAAGGCAGGTGAAACACCTTTGAAATACAAATGTATTATTTTAAGACTCCCCAGATAAACCCGAGTCGCTACTGGCTGTATTTCCGTTGCCATGGAAACGGCTACTGGGCAAAAACTAAGCTTTCATAGGACAATACGGTAAACATAGTTTGTCTTTGATTATAGAGTTAATGTATAAATTCAAATAGTCATATTAAATGTACACGAACGTCGAACATGGTTCTAAATTTAAATTCACAAACTCTTGAAGTGCGTCAAAACTATAGACCTGAAAATAATATTTATTCCTACATAAATATGTATTAATAAATTCGTATGTATGCTCAAATTTCTAGTCTTTTCTCCAACTTCGATTTTGTTCCCAATAGAGTAGAGACTCTTGGGCCGTGGTTATAGTGAACAGGCGCTAATTAAAGATTTAAGTTGTTGCCTGGTAAACAGTACCGGGGACTTCAGAGCTGGTGCTTTCCTTGCTCAACGAATATCACAATACAGTGAAGAAATTTTGCCAGCGTTAAAGGTACAAATTATAAATACTAAATAATTCATTGTAATCGATTTTATTTTCCCTATCATTACGTAATCACATTGTACATTGGCGGCTGCTTGGCGGACTCATGTCTTCAATACAAAGAGACCCCTCGCGTTGTGTGTTGCGATATTGCGCGGTACTGTTTTGGAAAAGTTGCATGGATCTGGTTAGCGCTGCCTTTTGAAGTTCTGATATCATTTTCACACATGTAAATCCTTTCTATAACATATTTTCATAAGTATCAGATTGCCCTAATCTTGATATATGTTTCAGAGTAAAAAAATACAGTAAACCCTGTGCCACTCCTTTCAATCATTTTGTTTTGTAAGGCAAGGCAAGTAAATAAAAAACAACTTATCTCTTAAGTTGAGCTCTCTTTCTGTCGAATTGTTAGTCGAAGGCGTAAACCCTAAGATGAGTAAAGTACTCATCAGGGTGCAATTGGAATTATTTTTACCATGGCGCAATCGTTTCATTTATTAAGGCAATCTCGCGTATATAAGATGAAACAATCATTGTTTTCAATTTGCGATACCAATAAGGGAAAAATACTATTTTATAATTTATATTTCATTTAATAATAATGAGTATCACTATTTTATTTTAAGGGCCTATCCGGTTGCCCAGCTCCAAAAAAGCACATTGTTTATTTCAATTTTTTGTAATCGTTTCTTGAAGTATGGCGTTTGGAAAAGATATATAGTGGAGTTGAGTAGTTTATGTATCAATTTTAAAAGATCGAAACACGATAGAAAAAAATCCAAACATAGCAAATTTTTGACACTGAATTAATTTTATGACAAAATGTATATAGAACATGATTTTGAAACTTACACGATATATTTCATCGCAAGTCAAGTAATTCATTTACGAAAAAGAATTGATAAAATTATATTAATTTAATGTTTTACATAACCAATAGTTATTACGGGCCGGCGCGCCTCAGTGCTCCAGCTCTCTATTGCGTACCGCAGTCCACCCCAAGACGCTGACACAGAAATTCGTTCTGGGTTAGGGCCTTAAGGTGACGGTGAACTTTTGCTCGTTAATAGTTTTCACATTGAAAGCATTTAATGTTTTAATGAATTGAGTATATTTTCAATAAATAGTTTCATCAGTGGCACTGCAACCTTTTTTAAAGTCTGGACCACAGATTTCTGTATGTTTTATGATCATTAGTCTCTTTAATAGGTAAGTAGGTGATCTGCCTCCTGTGGTTGATACACATAATCGACTTTTGGGGTGCAAGTCAAGCGGTGTTTTACGATCTTATTGTTCACCGTTCGACCGTATGTTAAATGCGCACATAGAAAGACTGTCCATTGGTCCACAGCCGGGGATCAAACCTTCGACATCAGAAATGCGAGTCGCACGCTGAAACCACGAGGGCAACACGGCTCTATTTCCAATTAATACCGATCCAGAAACAGCCTTAAAGCGCTGAATTTCTTGGATTTATCTCATACAAATATCGAAATTAAGAAAGTTTTTTATAAATGCTAATACGAATGGCTTGACGTACCAGATTCTGTAGGTTTTCTCACGATGTTTTGTCTTGATTGAAGAAATCCTATCAAAATTGAGAGTCGTTTTGTCTATAAAATACGTAATTTCATTTTATTTCCCGTGAACATGAACAATATTATATAATATTCAATAACACAGCTAATTCAACGCCCGGCTTTGAAACGAAACACCGTGCAATTAATAATGACGTTATTTCAGAACGGTTTATTATTCTGTTAGATGAAACGAGCTATCTTTTTAAACTATAATAAAAATCTAATAAACAACGGCAATAATTTTTCTCTCTTAAACAGACAAAATACAAAAATAAAATAAATAAATAAATTATTATCAGAGTTTTGTATTCGATTCTTTCAGAGTCAGCCGCTAAGCATGGCTTCCATATGTCAAAAATGTATTGAAGTTGACATATTGGACCTGACACTTAGCGGTAAGTCTTCTCATTGGTCTGTAAATAGCTAATGTCTCACTCTCAGACTCTTGACTATGAATCTATTTAATTCTGATTTTTATTTTTATAGCACTGGGACTAACGGGCAGGAGGCTCATCTGATCTTAAGTGATACTGCCGACCATGGACAATACCAGAGAGCTTGCGAGTGGATCTAGAAAGACTCTAAGTCAAATTGGTTCGCAAATACTTGAGTGAGCAGCTGGTTCCACATAGTGGTGGTACGCGGCAAAAATTGCCGTAAAAAATCGGTCAGTGGGACGACGGACGTCGAGGTGATATGGATGGATTCTCGTATTTTGCCTCGATGTCCGGTGATGAAACTCTCATATTATGTCGAACAACTAGTAATAACAAGTACATAATAAGTGTATAAAATTACCCAATGAATGTTAACTAAATTGTTTGTTGTGTTGTGGTTTTGATTAAGTAATGAATTAACAGACTCATTATTTTCAATAAATAAAAATAAATAAATCAATGGCGTTAAATATGTGATAAACATTACTCAAAACAAATAGAAGTATATAAATACAATAGGGAAGAAATTATTTACATAAGTTTTATCCATACCCGTAAAAACATCTGATGCTTTATTTAGAAACTATTAATTAAACAAACGATATCGATATCTAACAAAATTCCTTGTTCAAGAAAAATTCTTGTAAAATTCTCAACCTGGTTTAATTTTTTGAAAATCCTTTAGACTATAATTTCAACCATAGATTTAATTATACACTATGCTCACATAAGCAAAAGCGTAGATCTGTTAAGTGCCCAAGTAATACCTTAAGTAGAAACAGCTTAGTATGTTGAACAATTTGCACCGCATTTGCATTTAGCGTTGCATTAAGCGGTTTGCCAGACACTTTGTAAGACATAATTATACATAATTGAACGTAAATATTGGATAATTTACGCCTAAAAAAGCTCATGATATTCACTATAGATAACAAAAAACAATTTTGGTTAGAAAATACAATTTAAAAACAACTTTTAATACATTAAACAACATATATTTTAAAATAAAAATAAATAATCACGTATTTTCTCGTAGTCCTATAAGTACACGCTCAAACTACCTAACGATTTGCTATTTAGTACGGTCACATATAGTACTGAGGATACTGTTCTATTGCATCTAAATCTTGTCGATGTCGTTCATTTCTAACGGACCACCCAAAAGCCATCATCAGCCTAAGTAAACATGGCCGAGGCAATGGAGAAGCGAAGGAGTCCCAATAGCTTCCTAAAGCCGTTTTTATATTGATAATGCAAGGCTAACGTAGCGATCCAGTAGTACTGCTAACACATAGTGCGCTTATCATTAGACAAGTAGGTAAACAGTCTATCATTCGATTCATTGGTTTAAGGCATCTTCAGAGATTATCGTGCTCATAGAATTAATGCACATCCTTGGTACGAAGATAGACTTCAGGGTGGAGAGTCGGATGTTTGCCACAAGGTCAAAACTGCTTTCTAATAATTAATTATATACTATTAATTTACTAATTTACCTTTAATATATGCTTTTAATTACTTAAGAATGTCATGTCGAACATAGTGTAATGGTGCAGCCCCTTACAAATATTGGAAAACAAAAAACTTGGCGATTAGTGAGAGTGGCAGAGACTTTATTTCCAGTTCTTCTCTTCCGTTCTACGGCCTTGATTTGAGAACTGGCAGTAAATGTAAAATTAGAAGCATGTATTATGTATTTCTTTTTTGACTTTCATAAGTGTACATTGAGTTAACTATATGAATAAATGATTTTGACTTTGACTATAAGATAAAGTTTTATAGATTTATAATTTAAACAAAGACTCGGTAACCCTTTAGTATTGTGAGTGACCATGGGTGGCAGTAGATTTTAAGAAAAGTTTGTTTGCCCCTGTTTTTAATGTAGTAGGAGGCATACGAGCAGGAGCCTCTCCTGATGATATGTTTATTATACATATAAACATTATGTATAATAAACTATATTTCCTAGTACTATATTTACAGTTATAATAACTTAACGTAAACATAACGCCGAGTGTGGCATTGTAGGTTAAAAGAGGACGTAATGACAAGGATACGAAAGGGAATGCTTTGGTCGTATGGCCATATAGAACTGATAAATGAGAAGCAGTTAACAAGTGGGATACTCAAGGCAACCGTGGATGATGAAATGGGTTTGAGAGGTATTGACATACCTGTACCAGGCGGTTCTAGAGAGTTCAAGTTAAAAGTACCCATAGCGTTTATGGGGAATGTCATGAAAGTGGATGAAGCGAGAGAGGTATGTCAGGATCGTAGCAAGTTTAGACCTCTGCCTACACCTTCGGGAAAAAGGCGCGCATAAGTAAAATAAAATATAATTACGAATTACTTATTTTTATCATAAGCGAATAGCGAAGCTTTCTGCCGTGCAATGGATATACAAGAATGTCATCTTCAGTTTAAATAAAATATTTTAAATGTCTGTAAAAGTGGCATTTTCCGAGATGAAAATTCTTGGAAAATTCATAATATAGATAACAGTAGCTCTCTTAGATATTAAAAATTGCATCTGGAAACTAAACACGTTTTAAAAATAGTATCTCGAATCGGAAATTGAATATTGTGTCACGCGCTGTATAGGAAATTGGTTCGTGACTTAGACTGCCTGGGGGGTCCTGCTCATTTAACCGACTTTAAAAGACGCAATTTATTGTTTTAAATTCACTCATACTCTGTCCCGAGACAGTGCAATATACAATATTACTATACGAATGCCTCAGAGCCGATTTTAAATATAAAAAAAATTATTAAAAAAAAGAATTTGTTCAGAAATCCGTACATTAAATCTTTTTTCATCATCATTACATTAAATCTTTTTTCATTATCATTAATCTTTTTTTTACAGAATATACCGTCAAGATGTATTCCATTACGGTTAACGCACTTTTCAAAGCGGACTAGCGCATTTGCAGAGACACGCCGCAGGATGTCAACTGATACTTGTATGGCTCTTACTTCTGTCGTTATTTTAATATAAACAGTAAAAAAAAATCAAATCAAAATCAATCAAAAATATGAGTGTAACTCATCACCAAAATAAACATTGTCCATCCCATTTTCCTCTGAAAAAATCTTCTGACAGTAAATTTAACGATGGTTGTAGTCTTGTGTGATTTTTTGGACTAGTTGAATCTTATAAGGATATAATCTCAGTATAAGACCACAATTCATTGAAGATTTGAACGGTGGAGGCTCAAAGAGGAATGTTTTCTAAGTGATAGTCGTGGATACTTAAACTACAGGATAATCTCGTGGATAGCAAGAACCATATCTCTTCAACACATTATGGTCTATTGGGGGAAATTACTAAAGTTTATCAAGTATCCATGGTGTTCAAACTGTTTTAAAGATGACGAAGATGGAAAGTGAAAGAAGAAGAAACCTTTTAAAATTTATTTAATTCAAGTTAAATCCCGCGATGTCAGAGGTTCACACACATAAAAAGCCTATTCAATATTACCGAAAAGTTCTTTTTGTAGTGATCGGAAAAGGAGTCAGGAATTATGTTATATATATTCAAATACATCAGAGAATATTAAACTTTTATTCTGTTGCCTGAGATAAGGCTGATTATCTGACTTTTCGTAAAACATCCACGATACCCGTGCCAAATCTATTAAATCTTTTGATTGTACTCCAGCCTCAGAGAGAACATGACAAAGAAAGCAGTGGTACCTTGCGAATGTCCTAAATACTCGTTTTTGAGGGTGGTAGTGTTAGTATATCTGTAGACTTAAGATATATGTGCTCCCTTGAGTTACCTCTAGCATTGCCCTTCCAATCCATTGGGCGGCTAGAAGCGAACCCAGCCTACTTTTAACACCAGGTGTTATCCAGTCATCTGCGCTGCAAACGATGCCATGCATGAGGAACACAACAGGACCTGAAGTCGTTATCCTGATCATTTGAAATTTATAGCCACTTGGGGTAGTTTATACATGCTCTTCTACTGGATATTCTGCCTTCTCTATAAGTTGACTTACATTTAAATATCTTAGTTTAAATCATTCTATCAATCGTCGTTATAAGTAGCATCACAAATAATCAACTAATTATCTGAACAGTCGTCGTAATACATAAAATTAAAACAGATAATATTTAAATTTATTGATGCTATTGATTAGTTGCGATTGGAAAATGCATTATCGTGTTGTACAACTAATTTGTAAAGGTAGGTTTACAGTTCTACTAGTAAGTAATATTAACTCGTAATTAAACGATTTAAAAAGTTAACGGAATTACATGTTAGTGATGTATGTTGATAAAGATTTCCTTTAAATGGTTTTGACCAGGTTCAACTTAGATTATTAATGACTAAAATCATATATAACATATAAATATACAATTATTTACATTACACACTATAAAGCAATGGTGCTACAACCTTTTTTTTAGGTCTGGGCCTCAGATTCCTTTATCTGTTGCATGACCATTTGTTAATTTAATAAGCAAGTAGGTATTTTTGGTACTAAGGCAAGTCGTTTTCCCCACGATGTCTTCATTCTCCGTTCGAGCGAATGTTAAATTAAACACGGAAAAAAGTCCATTGGTGCACTGCCGCGATCGAACCTACGACCTCAAGGATGAAAGTCGCACGCTGAAGCCACTAGGACAACACTGCTCACTGTTAAAAAAAATACAATGCCGAAGATTCCAAATCAGTGTTGGCCTAGTGGTTTATGCGTGCAAGCTTCATCTCTGAAGACGTAAGTTCTAAAAAATCTAATAAACAAGTATCTTTATCTTACTTGTATCTATCTATCTGGATAGATAGAGCTGCTTTCCTCACTCAACGAATAAGTATCGCAATACAGTGAGGAAATGCTGCTAGCGTTAAAGGTACACTGCCAAACGGACCAAACTTTTTAAATTAGTTTTTTTTATATATTTATAAGTTTTTACTTATTCTTATAACTATTTAGCATAAGAATAATGGAAATTTATTTTTTATATTCTATTTCTAACGTTACATTGATTTAAAAAAATGTATCTATACTAAACAAAGTTAACCATGGCAGCTACAGAATACTTAGTAACTCATACAACAGTAAGGTTATAACTCATTCTTTGTTCAATTTGCAGTTTTCATATTACAAATAGTTCTGTGAAAAGCTACAAATGATCTAGATATCTATTCCCTGGCTCAATGCTGTCTATGAGGTCCGAGCTTTCGAAGGTGTTATAGGGCTGCCTTTGTTCATATACTTACACAATGATATTTCATAGTTGTATAAAATTAACATTATAATGTATTTCTTTTACAGACTGCAATGACTAAAAATCAAACAAGTTGCTTATGTATAATGGTCTTTGTAAGTATTGATTAGTTTATTTGCGACAGCCTATGTATAGATATTATATTATTATACATATTATATGATTGGTTAGTGGAAAAAAATGTGTGCGTGTACAAGTGTATACACGTAAGGAGTGAAACTGCTTTATGACCTTATTTTTCGAAAAATGATTCGAAATTTGTTAAATAAAGTTTAATTAGATAAAGTTTAACAAAGACATAAATACAAATAATACAGTTATTTCATTTTACCTTCTAAGATCATTACAGAATTTAATTAACTGTATTATATTATTACTATCATTGTTATCGTTATTATATATCGAATCTCTTCGAATCCACCGTGGTAGGGACAAGCAAAAAATGGCGCCTAACGGAAAAATGCGACGATTAACCAAAAAAAGGGACAGTAATTTTTTTTACAACGCCGATACAGAAGTTTCCCTTCAAAAATTACCTAGTCATTTTATAAGATAATTCAAATCTTTGTTTTTCATATCTTAATTATCATCAATAGCTATACAGCCCCTTGTGGAGCTTAACGTCTATAAGTAAATTTCGCCATCGCAATCTGTTTTGTGCTTCTTGTGTACAACTTCGGATACCTATTGTTTTGATATCCTTGACAACTCCAACTTCAACGCAGCCTCAGTCTACCGCCTTCTCAGCAGGTTGCGAGTTCAGTAAGAAACTTGGGGTTCCGTCGTCCACCATTCGTGCACTTGTCTGAACCATTTGAGCCTGTTGCAGTGATGTTTTGGTTGAAGTTCTTCAATGTAGCGAATACGTTGTCGGGAACAGAGCCAAAAAGTATATGAGTGAACTTAAGTGTTTATTTTTATACGAGAAAATATTTCTTTGCGATATGTTTAAGTTTATTATGTCGTCGGGTGAGGATACTCGAATTGCAATTATAAGTTGGCAACCCTAGATGGTATACCCCGTTATCCCCGGAGAAATTATCGGACGAGTCAGTCTTCCCTGTTATTATACTTTGTAACCAGCTCTGATAATATTTTCTATGCAAAACTCGTATATGTATATTGTTATATTAGTCATATCCTTAAATGAATTGTTAAATATAGCGATGCAGAAAAAAGTTAGGATATTTTTGAAATGCGTGTACAAATAATCTTCACTAGCATATATAGTTTTAGCTTTTAAATCTTCATCAAGCACAGTTAATGTGTGGATTACTGCAGACATCTATGGCCGGTGCTGCCAAATGTCATCGGGGTGCCTTAAATGCTTGGAGAGGTGGCCTTAGTTCAGTTTTTTATAGATTGATCTCCGAAGAATGCTCCATGGAACTACACAATCTGATTCCGTCATCCCCTTTCAGACAACACTAATCAAGAAGCACGCTGGAGTTTCACCCCTGTGCTGCGAAAAATTGGAAATTCTTGCAACGTTCAATCTTTCATACACAGTTTAATATGGGTTCATTTAAGCGGCTGTTAAGTAGGCATCTTTTGGACAGGTGATCAATAGGCCACATCACATTCAACATGAGGAGTAATCGTCAAACGTCAAAAAACCAACCCATTTAAATATTTAGTTATTATCTGATTACGGCTCGCTTTCTAGTTGATATCTCAAGTCACTCAAATAGCAAAATCTGCAATTCCGATCTGGGTCTATGGATATTAGTTTTAGAAAATTAAAATATGTTCAAACCAAAACAATATGTAGCAATTAAAAAAAATACATTGTTATTATTATTGAATCTTTATTAATCCATTCAATAATTATTAGTTCTCGGTCATTTCTTATATAAGTATTAGTTTTGTTAGTGTTTAGAGTAAAAGCCTCCATATTTTTCTGAGCAACATTTATACAGTTTTTCCGTGCTAGTTCTATTACTTGTTTGTTAATCCGTCAATATTTTCCTGTCTCATATACATCTCTTTCCAGTAGCTCCAGCCATTTTGTTGTTATAAGTGTCCATCTTTTATGCCGCGCTTGACATATATTATGTTATTAAAAAAAAGGATACATATGTTTAAATTGCTTGAGATTTAGACACTGCTCCAAATGGTAGCCTTCGTGTAGCCGGCGATATCATAGCATTGGTGTGCCTCAAAGCAAATTCGTATCGGCCTCGCATGGGCACGCCATGCATAGTGGATTTGCATGCATTGTGTGGCCTAGGTTTCTAACACATAATCGCATCATCTATGTAGGCAGTCCGGATATAAACAATTCTTATATAGCACGTCAAAAATTGCAATCTTAAGTAACGCAATACAGCGTAGAAATGCTGCCAGCGTTAAAGGTACATTGCGACATCCAAACTTTTTAAATTTATTTTAATTATCAATTTTTAATTCTATTCAAGTCTGCAGCTTCTTACTGAAAATATTGAAGGTGATGGAAGATAGCGCCTACATGAATACAAAAATCTCTTATCCACGAGCAAATTTACTGAACACATTGAATTATTGAGTAAACTATTGTGCGACTCGGAGCGACGTGAGACGAATGGTACTACTATTGGGTGGATGCGAGGTGACTACAAAATTGTAAAGATTTATATTGGATTTTAAAAACTTCTAGAGTGGTTTGCGGAAGGCTCGAAAATTCGCCCTTGAAGCTGTTAAGTGCAATCTTTCCAATTATTTTATACTAATCGGTGCGAGTTTAACTTATAAAAAATGTGTTTTAGTTTACTAAATTAGAAATATTATAAAATATAACGTTACGTATATAGTAAGGTCTTAGAAGAGCGCCTTTCGCTTTATATTTATTTAAAAGTTTTATTTACATTTGTACAACTCGCGTAATCCAATAACAATGAATGTTACAGACATAGATTTCTATTTCAGATCGATTCAGTTTATTATTTTTAAACTTTATCAAGAAACATTTAAAAGAAACAAAAAGTAAATAGTGACTACGTTCATATTAGTAATATGTGCTTTACAACAGCTATCATTAGATCTTTTTTAACACTAAATGTAATGACCAATAAAGCAGAGGAAGTTTGATTTAACTTTTACACGATATTCTCTTGTTTAAAGCATTAGAAGCGCGAGTTTAAAGCGAACGTATTTAAAATAAAATAACTGAACGTTTTACATTTTCTCGGAAATGTCCCTTTGTGCGCTGTAAGAGTTGAGTTTTTTATTTTTTGTTTAATTCACTTTCTATGAAAGGCAGATTCCTGGAAGGCTTTTATATAGATATCAGGTCAGAACTAAAGTGTCAATTTTTCTGATAAGGTGGTTAACGGCTGTTGCCGCTTTAGAGATAGCAGCCATCTAAAGGTATGTTAAATCAGTCTCTCTTTAAGACGCTGGGTGGGTTTGGCGTACATTGTCTTATGAATGTTATATCTTTATTTCTGCTACAACTTTTTTTTTGCAAAGAAACATTAAAATACCTATAATTAAGCTCTTTGCACAAGCTAAAAGAATACAAAGAAACAACAATAATTAATAATATACAAAAGTAATTCGACTTAGGGTCCTTCAAGAAAAGAGCGAATCAATTCTTAAAAGGACGCACTCACGAACCATTGAGAATGACCACGGGCGGTATCTCTTTATCAGGTGAGCTTCCTGCCCGTTTGTAGTCTATAAAAAAGACCTAACAAACGCATCATTAAGAAAAACACTTTTTGAACGGATTGAAACTATGTATAATTATTAAAAACTTATATATTTACATAATTCTTAACGGTGACCGTGACCACGCATGCACGCAAAAAAAAAAATTTGGAATGAGTAAAAGCTATGTTAACAAAAGACAATACCAAACGCATCTTTAATTCATTGTCATAGCACGCCAAACGTTTTAAGACACCAACTGTGTTTGAATATGTAATCGACGCAGACAGACTATTAAACCATGTAAGTAAAACATACCTGTGTCTGAAATAAATTGAAGCATTTCTGTTCATAGATTCAAACCTGAAGTCGTGAGTTAGAGTCCCAGTTATCAGTGGATTTTGCGGATTTCCGTTGACATTTGCTAGTACAATGAATGAAAACTATATTTTAGACCGAACATTCGATGTGTGTCTATGGCATAATTGTTTTAATACGCAGAAATACGGTTTAACCCAAAACCCACTAGCAAGTTTGGTGTTCATATACAATTTGCGTAGTGAAATATTTTAAAGGGAAAAAGCAAAAGGGGCTAATAAAAATAATTTAATTGTATGATAGTTTTATAATAATAATAATAAAGCTCGTGTAATTTACAATCATGACAAAAAAGTTACAGCTTAGATTTTTTACATTTTATACATTATTTTATTTATCTTGTTAACCTATATATCCTATATCTTCTATATCAAAAATTCAGATCGAGTCGTCAGTCGATCGGAACCCCTTCGCGGGTAAAGGCCTCCTCCAGCTTTTTCAACTGACTCTGTCCATGCCTTTCTTTCTTCATTCGCTGTTACCGCTTCTATATCTTCTACCTACCTTTATTTGAGGCGCCCTCTTCTCCTTCTTCCCCTTAGTCCTTTCCGTATAGATGTCTTTAAAGTTTTAAGTCCACCTTTTATCTGTGTATATGCCCCGCCCATTTTTACTTCTGTTTTAGGGAATATTGTAAGGAATCTATCACTTTTGTTTTTCGTCTTATTATTTCACCTTTAATTTTATTTAATTTTCTTATTTTTAGTACGCTTCTTTCCATTGCTTTCTGGCATCCACTGAGTTTGGTTTTTATTTCTGTGTTGTAAATCGACGTTTGGCAGTCGTATGTTAGAGTAGGTAATTTAAAAAAAAGTAAAATTAGAAACAAAATTTCTTGAGGTGACTGATGGGATAGTCATTCATTAGTTGTAATTAAATAAATAAATGAGAATTTTCTCAGGCTTCGCCATTAATTATGTAAAACTTTCCTCATAAAATAATATTTGTAATTTTTAATACCAGTTTCGAATCAGTATTCAGTGCTCGCGTTTGTTTGGCAATAAATTACAAAGTTTCACTTGAAACCAACAAACTTCTTGAATATCATTAATTCTAACGAAGCTCCAATCTTAGTAATAAGTGGGATTCTGGTCGTTCCAGTCATAAGCGTTTGCGGAAGCGATTTTATGGGACAAGTCTCAGTCTTCATTTTTTTAGCATGTTTTATTGTATTGCTATAAAAGTGGCTGCTTAATAGGTACATATAGCACGTACGAGCTGAGTATGTATGGGTTAAAATGTTATTGTTTTTAAACTAAAATACAGTCTTTAATAATAGACCTGTAAATGTTATTTACCAATATAAAACGCGTTCAATTACAATCAGCAAACTGTACGTATGGCAGATGGTAAAATGTCCATTTCAAAATAATTGACTAAAATACGTTTTAATTTGGTTCGAATGTGGAATAGTCGCGTTAATAAATATTAAAATTTAAAAAATATATAAAATTTCTTAAAATACACAATTGAAAGTCATAAAAACAACATAGTAAACGCTTGAAACGGTTGGTTGTTTGGTTGATCTCTTGGCATTCCAGTCTAGCGCTGGAATGCTACTGGAATAATGTGAACCTGCACTGGAATGTACCATTCCAGAGATCAATTCAGTCCAGTTGACTGGAATGATGGTCTATTTTTCATTCCAGCTAACCCAATCCAGCGCCACTGGAATAGTGTTAACGGCCAATCCAGTGCTTGAATACACGTTTAACAGTGAACGTTTGTTGTTATTTTATGGAATTTTATAGGTAATTCCGAACAATGAAGTTAACTGAAAACCAAACTCTTCAATTTGTTTCTTTGTACAGAGAACATGTGTGTGGGATATTACTTCGGAATTTTATAAACACAAAGGCATGCGCCTCCTTTTTCATTTCTTTCGCT
Organism: Pieris brassicae; assembly: GCF_905147105.1. Classification (NCBI taxonomy): domain Eukaryota; kingdom Metazoa; phylum Arthropoda; class Insecta; order Lepidoptera; family Pieridae; genus Pieris; species Pieris brassicae. The sequence continues at coordinate 13,407,502 of NC_059670.1, read as the reverse complement.
TATCCAATGTCTCACCCAAATCCGCTTTTTTCGTTTTAGTTCTTCTTCCACTTCATCAACTACTTCTTCTATAATAATCTTCAGTAATAATTGAACAGTTTTAAAACAATTTCTAAACTTCTTTCTTGAAAGCATTGTCACTATAGTGTTACCTATCTAACAGCTTTTGAATGACTGGAATAATGTGGACGTTCCATTCCAGTTCAGCACTGGACTGGAATGACTCACTGGATTACTGGACTGGAATAATGCGAACCGAGCATTATATATTTTCGACATAAGATTATATATTATGATTCACCCTGATACAACGTGTTTGCGTGTTGTTCCCACAATACTGTAGGTACACGCTCCTATTCCACAGAGCCTTGCTGATAAAGGTAAAACATATTTACCTATTTAATAATAATAAATCTTTCATGTGATGAGGAACATGATGCAAGGGAATCTTTAAAAAATTTGCTTGGTGAATTGAAAGAGTAACGCAACGTTTTTTGCTAGTTCTTCTCGTCTGTTCTACGCCTATGTATTAAGAACTGGCAGTAAATGTAAATTTAGATTTAGTTTTACTGACATGCCTTAATAGCTATTAATTATCTAAATGAATAAATTATATTTATATTTTTAACTCGCTAGGAGTTTAGAAAAATGTAGCTACTAATAGATTTTTATCATATTCAACATACATATTGTCTGGACTTAAGCGTCAACGCGTTTGTTGTGAGCACTGGCATTATATACCTAACCGAAATTACTTTTTAAGCAAAACATTTTCCACTTGTCAGCCTCAATCGAGATGACTTCGACAGGTATTATAATTCGTATTCGCGCTTCGGTACTTTTCATATTTATCAGAAAACTCATTTCCACGCCTATTATTTTTACCTATATTTCTTCCGTGAGAATTAAAATATCCTTTTAACGTTGAAATTTCATTATGGGACTTAGATATAAATTCTCTGAGACCTATATACTAGGTGACTTTTTTTAACGGTTTATTAAACAAAAAGTCTATGTTACAACTTAAATGTTTAAAAAGTTAATTCGTTTTTAATTTTTTTTCAACACTGCTATTTTAGACACTTAACTTGATTAATTCTACATAACACTTACTATTTTATAAAAAAACTACTGTTGAACAAGAATATCTATTATCGTTTCGGAAAAGGCAAAGGCTGTCCTATGTAAGTTGATGTGTTGCTTAAGATTGTTAGTAAATTAATTAATGAATAATATTGTTCAAAACTAAAATATTTTAACTATAATACAAGTGTATAATATTATCTATGACGGAACAATGGCGTTACTGTCAGCTGACAGTGTCATTATACAGACCTTATTAATGAACATCATAGTCAAATTAATTCAAAACAAACGGTACGAGAATTTGCCAATATTGCTAGATCCATAAATTAACTACTATTCAATGGTCGATAGCAGTACTCTATAGTCATTGCTCCAACATTCTTTATAAATGTAAAGGTTATATATGCGACAGAATGGGTATAATATCGATTAAAAATTAAACCGAAGTGACTCTGACTGACAACTTCGGTCAGATCTCAGAATCTTCTTTTTCTATCATAAAGGTCTCAGATAGCTGTAATAAGGCCGCACTATATATAATAATAATAGAAGAGCATGATTGGCAAAGTGGCTTCAGTGCGCGACTCTCATCCTTGAGGACTTGGACTTTGTTGGTCTTTCTATGTAAGTTCTATCTATTTAACATTCGCTCGAACGGCAAAGGAAACATTATGAAGAAACCTGTCCTAGAAAGAAACATTTGAAGGCGCGTGTCAGGTACAGGAGGCTGATCAACTACTTGCCTATTAGATTAACAAATGATGATGATGAATGACACGGATTATATTTGTTTTTTATATCCATATGCTTTACCCATACACGTTCTTAAAATAGTAAAATATGAGAGGTTAATGTTAAGTATGACTCCCATTTCAACCTTAAGACTTTGACAAACGGTAGCCATACTTAGCCCTACGTCTCGACTCTGAGTCTAACTGGGGCTAACATGCCGTGCAAAGAGCACTGCATCGTGAAGTTAAAGCTAGTTAGCATAGACAAATACGTGATTTCCAACGCATATTATTAATTATCGCTGTGGATCTTGACTCAGCATAACGAAGTTGCTTGTTTGTTACAATGAAGTTAGCCGGAAGTGTGGCACGAACTTTGTTAATTATTACGCCTTCAACTTGCGAGCTTTTGTACGAAAAACATATATATCTTCAAAAGTTTATAATCCACTGTATTGGTTATTTATTTGTATTAATAATGAGTTTCTCGTTCAGGGTTTTCATGTCGGCATTTGTTTATTTTTATCATGTGTGTAAGGCGTAATGTTTGCTCCGTACAATCTTAAAATATAATTGATGAAAAAAAATGGTGGAGACTTTCTTGCCAGTTCTCCCCCGTTAAACACTCTTGATAGTAGTTCATTTCTTGACACTTTAGTTTTTCAGTTACCATAATTCATTAAGGTGCACCGAATGGTGGACGGCAGATCCCCCAAGTCCTTACTAATGTCACTACCTGGTGGCAAGAGAAAACCCTGTAGACCGAGGCCGCGTTAGTTGGTTGGAGTTTTTTTTATGTAACAGGCGGCAAACGGGAAGGAGGTTCATCTGATGTCATGTAATAAGTGCCCATGGATTTGGACATTGCTCGAAGGTATGCAAGTGCGTTGCCGGCCTTTTAAGAAATGATATGCTCGCGAGCGCGGCAAACTGCTTGGAGTTGTCAAGGACCTCGAAACAGGGGTTCAAAAGTTGGATGCAAGAAGCACGGAATAGATTGTGATACCGAAAGATACTTGCAGAGACTAAGGCCCACAATGGACTGTATAGTCAATGATGATAATCGAAGAAATTAATATGTGTTTACGTTAAAGAATCGTGTAGGCTTAAATAAGCTTCATGCGATCCTATATACTATTTGATTATGAGTTATGTAACCTAACATTACGTAAGTTACATATATATTTTAGTTAATAATTAGAAGCGCAAACCAAATGCACACTTGAAGTCAAAATGATCCCTTTAGTTCATCCCACATACATTGTAATATAACATTCTCGTTTCCGATAATGTCCAATAGGTCGACTACACTTATATTGAAGTATCAATTAGATATAAGAACCCTCAAGAAGTCGAAGTTAGTTTTTTTTATGTTAGTAAGATAAGCTTATATTTTAAACAATTAAAGCCATTTAAAAAAAACACTCAGCTTCAAGTAAAGAGTTCGATTCATTTGTACATTCCTCCAACAACCGCTACCGAACATAACTCATGTCAAGGACGTATTTAACACACATAGAGCGGTCTTACCTATGAACGACTATAAAAAATATGTGAATTATAACATACAAAAGATTTATTAAATGGCTTATCCAAATCAGCTCATTAAAGCCTCTTTAGTCCACATTAAATAAGGGCAATTCGTGAAAATTACATGACCTATTTTCCGTACGTAATTTTCATGTACAATACGTGGACGCGATGTTGTGGCCAGAAATAATTATGTGTGGAATTCAACCAGACAACAATATACTGTGATCACGAAGATCGGATGAGGTTGCAATATTTGAATTATTAAACTTATGTATATTTTATGTCCAACAAGAAGCAAACAGAGTCGTGGCTTTAGCGTGTGATTATCATCCATGAAGTCGTAAGTAATATACTTTCTGTCTATATGCGCATGTAACACTAGTTCTTACAATGAAAGAAAAACATCGCAGGACAGAAGGTTCATGAGCCTTGCTATTACAAGGTAATGATCACAAAACAGATATATCTGAGGCATACAAGATTGTATCGCCGTTATTTTTTTGGTGCAACAACTTAGTGGGATAATAATTTTATGGTAAACTCAACAACTAGGTAATGACGTCGATGAATAACTATTTTATTAACTAATAATAATAATCGTTTATTTGCCAAGATAGTGGTACAGTGGTTAGATCGATCAATTACAAATATCCGCACAATCAGCCATATATATCAATTGTCATATCAATTTTTACAATGTTTTAAGAACATAAAATAATGTCAAAGTTAAGTTATTTACAATTGGTGTCAAATCAATGGTCCAAATACGCTATAAAGGCACCTTGCATTTAAAAATTTAATCACCAGGACAGGATTGTAACTGTTGTAGAATTGTACTTTTACCTGAACCAAATGATATATTTCAGATGTATGCAAACTATTACCAGTATTCTGGTTTAAGTATGACCTGGATTGAAAATGTATTGAATAACTAAAAAAATGATTTTGTTATATTCATTCGACTTTGTTTTGTTAGTCTTTGTGTTGATGTGTGTGAAGAGCGAGAGAACACACCTTGCTAGGAGGCAAAAATCGTAAAAATGAGAAAATCTGGTTGCAGGCAAGGTTTGGTCAAGAGTGGGACTAGAAACGCCAAGATTGAAGGGTCTAATGTCGGGAGCGGTAAACGGACTTCAGTTTATTAAACTTTTTCATATAAACTTATAGTTTTAAAATAACGACTTATTGGCGCAGATAAAAGAAGCCATTACGGGTACGATTTCCGGCGTTAGATTAAGTATTTTGTGTGGTCAGGCTGGTAGGTCAGAAACCAAGTAAAATTGATTACGAATTAATAAACACAAGGCCGTTAAAATATATTTTAGGCCACAAAACTGTTCGACTATCCTAAAACATAAAATTAATGTTATCTGCAAAACTTTTTATTTTCTGAATACTTAGATTCAAGGTAAATTAAGGTTTTATTAAGGCACATTCACATTTCACGCTCCCAGCCACGAAAATGTCTGCGTGTGACGTCACAAATTGTCCTCTATTCAGTAGCGAAATTACGGGCGACGCGTGCCGAACTAATTTCAACAGAATATTATTCGGATAAAATTTGGTAAATTGGACTATTATACTGGAACGGGGTCTCTGTCAACTTTTATTGCACACTAGCTTTCATTTGTACGCGAACAACCAAGTATTTGATAGTAGTACAAAATGATTTACTTTGTTTACTTTTAATTTACAATAATATAATAATTTAATTTAAGGAAGTTTAAGAATTTCACATACTCTATCTTAATTTATCACAAATTCATATAGTCTTAGTAATTAAGGTTTATAATTCGGAATTACAAATATATAAAATAAATCAATAGCGCTACAACCTTTTTAGGTCTGGGCCTCAGATTTCTGTATCTGTAACATATTAATTTGTTAATCTAATAGACAGGTAGGTGATCAGCCATCTGTGCCTGACGCACGCCGTTGAATTTTTGGTTCTAAGGCAAGCCGGTTTCCTCACGATGTTTTCCTTCACCGTTCGAGCCAATGGTAACTACGAATATATGCTTTAAAACGATCAAAAACAACGTGGCGTTATAGAAAAAATATAAAGAAAACTAATTTGTGAAGAAAAATAAGAAAAAGAGAAGAGAATGAATGATTTTTCAAGTGTAAATACAAATAGGCTGTGGAGACGGTGAGGGGCTACTGTTTCCACAACCTAGATAACATCAGTGCTGTGTGACGCAGGATGGAGGATGATAAGAAAGTGACCTATCAGTAGATACGGGCAAGCCATTGGTATTAGTCACATTCAAAAAATATTACACGAACATTTAGGTGTCAGGAAGCTTTGTACCAGATGGATTCCCCATACTTTAACCGACGACCAGAACCACCTTCGCATGGACTGGTGAATATTTGACTATGGCAGGTGTGGAGATAATGAGTCATTCGCCATACCGTCCAGACCTGGCATCCTGGTCATAGAAGAGACCCATAAGGTAAGGAAGAATGGGCCCACTGCTTTTCTCAGTGGTTCCTTCAAACGGAAATTACAATGAAAGTAACTTTCTACATTAAGCCGTTTTTCATTTTCTAAACATTTTCAGTGATATCTAGGTATAACCTCAAAATCTCAAATATTTTATTGTGTTAAATCGTGCTAAATACTTACAATAAATTATATATATATGATGATATTAAATGACGTCTATTTATTATTTATGATGGTTGTTTCTTTGTATTCCTTTATATTTCTTCTTTGAATTTTCTAAGTAATATACAATTAATTAATAATCGACATGCATTATTGTATTAAAAGATGTTAAAGTTTTTAAAAAACAAATCTATGAGTGATTTTATAGAAGTATTTAAAATATATACAACATTAAAATATATTGTCTATAATATATTCAATAATGAAACGGTACTGAAATTCAAAGAGTACAAAGCGTTGTTATGTTCCTTTAAAATGTAAATTGCGTTTCCACAAACAAACATTTCAGTATGGGAAGCGAGGAAAGAGTACTATTGATAAATTTTTAATTGGATTGCATTGGAGGCACTAATGACGCCGCTATAATGACGTCATCGGTATCGAGTACGCCATTGATTGAATGGTGGTGGAGCTGGAATATTGAACCGACCTATTTTAACAGACGTGAAAGGAAGCTGTCAAGTTTATTTATTCACAGAACATACCCTATCCTTACATTACTAAGCCAATTCGATAATGTCTGAATTAAAATTAAAATACATAATATTAAATACTTAAAGACACAATATCACTGTAAAGTCACATCTACGATAGTGACAGCATTCAGTATTCATTCAGCGCAATATCTTTGTAAGCGAGGATCTGTGCAACACACTGGATCTGACTCTTGATGTCGCAAACAACCTTGGCCTTCGCCTTCGGACATATCCCTATCCCTACAAAGAAACAGATTTCTTGGAGATCACTTGGGTTGCTCACCACCCCCCGCAGGACTTTAAGTGTATATAGTAGTCCAACGTAAATGTTTAATGACATGTTAACCAAACTTATATTACCGGTTTCAGCTGCCTCTAGGGATTGCGATTGTGATTTCAATGTTGTACCATGCTAAAGCTACATCAGCGATACGTATATTGAGCAACACGGCGTGGAAATGTAATTGAAAGTTAAAGAATTTATTCAGGTGGTCAGCCTTCTGAGTCTGGTTTACAAAGTCGATGTTTTCCTTCACCGTAAGAGCGATTGTTAAAAGGAAGAAAGAACTGTTATACTAATCTCTTGAGCTCTTGTGAGTTTCAGGATTTGGGTCAACTCTGGCTGGGTGCCAATCGATTCTTTCAATGTAGCATATTCTATGTGAGGCATGTTAATCTAGTCATGAAACCAACAAAGCCAACGACATTTGTCAGGCACAGACGTTGTTTATAACAGAAACGTACTGGGATTTCTTGCTTGGACCGAGATTTACTACATAATATATGATTTTTATAGTTATCATACATACATATGATAAATTGGCATAATTTTTATTTTTGTATGTTTATAACGACGACATTTTTAAGTATATAAAAATCATTTGCCTTTTTTAGTGAGTTGAATATGCGCTTACGAAGGCCCGCGTCATGACTTGACTCGGGGACTGTAGGGCTTAAAGCCAAAGTCCTCAGCTATGCAGAGGGGTAGCGAGTCCCTACCCACTTAAAACACCTCAACCGCCACACGCCCTTAAGATAGGCCGTCGGAGTTCACCAAGGTATTCAACTCGGAAAAGGACAAGGAACAAGGACTCTTCTTTACCGTAAGAATTATTATTATTAATTATTATACCTGAGTATCAAAGTATCACTTAAAATAGATCTCACTAGTTTGTGGAATAATCAAACAAGTGTCATACCAATACCAATAGACATAGTATGATCATTGAAGTACATTCAAAAATTAAATGCCCCTATAGACATCACCATTTTCCAAAAACTGGCTGCCATTCATACCTCAATGGTAACCAATAAAGTGAGTGCTTGAAGATGCAGTGTTCCTATTTCTTGAGGGTCTCAGGCACTGACGATACGAGTATCGTCTACGTTTACGATACTTTGTACGATGTGCAGATTTTAAACAACCTTTCAAATATATAAATGTTGAGTAAAATACTTTTATAATACGATATCTGCGAGAGATTTCATACAAAACCATTGTAAATAAAACCAATAGAGATAATAATCGAATGTGGTTCACTGACAATGTCTAGAGATCCATTGAATCTTTATCCATTACTGGGATTAATGCTAAGGAGACTGTTTTAGGTTCGTGATACACTTAAACTTGCTTTTATTTCTACAAAAGTCTCAGATTTTTTTATCCTTCTTTATCTACTGATATAATTACGTAAAATTAACAATGAATTTATAATTTAAATATAAACTTCTAATAGTGAATGTCACTTAAGGTAAGTGTTGTTTATTATGTATCCTATGCATTTTAAGCGTTATTTAGCTTTACCTTTTCTGTACTTTGTTTAAATTAAAGGCCTTTTTAGTTAAGCCTAAGGTGGTGTGGGGATATCCAAAATTTCTGAGAAGTTATAAAACAATTATAATACTAATGGATAGAGTCAGCAAGTAACGTCGATATAAATAACAAACAACAAAGGAAAAAAATATTGCAAGTAACATTTATTACGTTTACAGTGTATTACATAAATGTAAAACAATTTAAAATATAAACAGCTTATTCGAAATGGTCGCAATCAGTCCTTTAAACGTTGACGCTAGATATCAATAGAAGCAAGATAAATATCAATAGAAGAAGGAAAATTCTTCACTGCCCATCGTACGGATTGTGTTAGGGACTCAGCAAGCCCTACTTTCTGAAACTGAACATAAATCATAATCAAGTGAATTAAGATCGGGACTGGCCAGTCTTTAGCTCCAAGATTTCTTCAAATTCTATCCCTTACTGCTTTGACCACTCCTTTTCTTACGAACCATCTTTTTCTTTCACAAATAGAAGAGGTCCCGTTGTACCTACCCATTAATACCACGGTACACAAACATTTGACTAATACCGAGCTTATGAAAAGATTTAAAAGTGGCATTTGGTTCCATACCTACAAACACAGCAAATACAGCGATTCGGTTCTCTTTATCACCACACTCCATTTTAATATCGCAAAATATTGTACAATGTATTGGCGGCAAAATGACAAACAATCCCATGAAAATGACAGATTCCAAATTCAAATGTAATTTTTGTTTATTTGTAATTGTAACAGTATTTATGGCCAGACTAATATTATATCCCTTATTTTTGAACGCATAGGTAAAACAATAAAGTTTAGTTAGTTTTATTTATTTGTTCCTAAAAGCTCAGTAATAAATTTTTACCTTATTTCGAGAACGATAGCCCGTGCCGACTTGCAGCGAATCATGTTCATAGAAGTTACTAGGAAGTAGCGGCGGTACTCGCCGTACTTATCATCTGTTCTCAGTCAGTCTCGGGGTTCATACGTGTTGTTTTACATTTAAAAATAGTAGCGGAATTAAGAAGCAATAAGAAAAAAAGTTATTTCTTAATAGGTGACGTGATTGAGAGTTCACTGAGAGTTGAGAGATAACTGGAGCGAGGCTACCTTCTAACCGTCAAGTTCTACCAGACCTATTTTTAAGATTCGCTAAGTTACATTAACTGTTAGTGAAAGCGCGAATCTCGTCGTTCGAGAGTGTAATATAATATATTCTGGGGAAAACCTGGAATCCCTACCAGAGCTATCCCTAACCGTATTAATTATAGGTTAAAGGCTTTGATTTCCAAAATCTTCATCGCCTTGTCGGCACGGGTTTATTGTTGACATAGGAAGATAAATGTTTGTATTAAGTAGGTCTGGGTAGTCCAAAAAGAACTAAGGCACACACTAATATATATAGGTATACATTGTTAGTTACCGGCGTTTAACAAAACTTACTACAAAAATAATTCCACCCGGTATAACTTTTTTACGCTACGAGCTTTGTTCGCCATAGCTTGTCAGTGGATTGAGGTAATGGATGTTAGCGATATGTAAATCGTTCTCCGTGTCTTCGAATCGAACGAAACGATTCTTCAAATATCTTTGATTATTATCTAAATCCCAGTTATTAAACAAGCAAATATCCATTCTGGTGTCTTCACGTTTCATCGATTTTAATACATATTTTGGGTTATAGAAGCGATGTTATATTGTAATAAAATTTTACCTACCTCAAGAAAACTACTTTTAAATCACTATCTTTTGAGTAAAACGTAAACTTCATAGCCTTAAAGTCTAAATTCAAAATGAGCTTACATTTTCACGATCGGTAAACATACCGAAAGCCTTATCGTGTCATGACATATCGCACTGCAGTCACATCCGGCGAAAAATGGCGACGTTTCCGGTGCTAATATTTACGTGTTTGCTACTGCACGCTGCATGTGGGGATTGTGATTTATTTCACAAGTTAATTGAGTACATTTCCTTTAGAATATCATGATATGATACGATATATCATGAGATAATAATAATAATAATAATCAATGGTGCCTTTGAGATCAAGGCCTCAGATTTCTGTATCCGTTGCATCATCATTTGTTAATGGAATAGTCAAGTAGGTGATCAGCCTTCTGTACCCGCACGCCGTCGACTTTTTGGGTCTAAGGCAAGCCGGTTTCCTCACGATGTTTTCCTTCACCGTTCGAGCGAATGTAAAATGCGCACGTAGATACAAAGTCCATTGGTGCACAGTCAGGGACGACGACCTCAGGGATGAGAGTCGCACGCTGAAGCCACTAGGCCAACACTGCTCTTATATACAATTTACAATTAATCAAATTTAATACCACAATGCGCAACGGTACATGAAATTGTTAATTAAATAACATTAAAGAGAAGTAAACATTACTAATTGATTCTCTTGAAAACGTTATCCACGTTTTACTATTTTCATAATTATTTGGTAATTTCGTAGTTGGAACTTTCGTTCCTGAAAATAAACAAAGATTTGATTGATAGAGGACTAGAATACACAAATCTCAAATTCTTGAGTGGTATTTATAGCATGGCTGCAAACGGAAGGCTCTCCTGATGTTAAGTGACACACCCATGGACACTCTCAATGCCAGAGGGCACGCGAGTGATTTGCCGACCTTTTAAGTATTGGTACGCTCTTATTTCTAATCACAAGAAAGAATAATTTTGAATAAGCACAATTAAGTGATTTATTAGTCTCTGATCTCTATTCAAAGGACATATTTATTTATAGCAGAAATACAAAATATAAATACATTATAACTATTGTTTTTCTTAATCTACGATAACCAATTCTGTGTGCCTACGGGCAAAGGCCAGCCCCATTGTCCTCCAGTTTTCTTTATTGTACACTAATTTCGTCCAGGTCTTTCCAGCCATTTCCATGATTTCATCGGTCCACCTTTTAAATTGCCTACCTCTTTTTCTTTTATGGCCTCTTGGTTGCCATCAATTCAAAGGATATAAACAACCTTCAAAGATTTAATAAAAAAATTAATCGATGGCGCTACAACCTTTTTAGGTTAGGGTCTCAGATTTATGTTTCCGTTTCATGAACATTTGTTAATCGATTAGGCAAGTAGGTGATCTGCCTTCTGTGTCTGACGCACGCCGTCGACTTTTTGGGTCTATGGCAAGCCGGTTTCGTCGCGATGTTTTCCTTCACCGTTCGAGCTAATGCTAAATGCGCACATAGAAGGAAAATCCATCGGTGCACAGCCGGGGATCGAACATACGACCTCAGGGATGAGAGTCGCACGCTGAAGTTACTAGGCCAACACTGCTCAAAGATTTATTAACGGTAGTATTATGGCGTCTTCATAATACATCCTTGTTTCTAAAACGACTTTTAAAATCCTCTTCTCACGATACCTTAAAAGTTATTTCTTAGGCAAGCCATTGAAATGCTCTGAAACGAATGGCCTAGAAAACACGTTTTACCCTCCAAAGACGTTCAGATGAATGAAACTAGATGTCTTTGAAATCTACATGGGAAAGTAATTACATTTCTGTATAATTTTCTAATATAAGTGCTTATGTTTAATGTATTACGCCAATTATAATTACATTAATAAGTAATTAAGCAGACACTTAGATGTATATTTAATTAGTGTTGTATTAGTATCAATAATTTAATGTAATAACTTCATGGTATATTCATATTTTTAATTAAACCAAAATTATTACAGACTTAATATTTTAATAGAATAAATAAAACGTTAATACGTTTTATGAATTGTTTGTTACAACCTTAACATAACAAGGAGCAGTGTTGGCCTAGTTGCTTTAGCGATTGACTCTCATCCCTGAGGTTGTAGGTTCGATCCCGGGCTGTGGACCAATGGATTTTCTTTCTATGTGCGCATTGAATATTAGCTCGAACGGTGAAGCAAAACATCGTGAGGAAAGCTTGCCCTAGACCTAATAAGTCGGCGGCGTGCGTTAGACACTGAAGGCTGATCACCTACTTGCCTATTAGATATGCAAATGATCATGAAACAGATACAGAAATCTGAGGCCCAAACTAAAAAAGGCTGTAGCGCCATTGATTTAGTTTTTATTTATTAAACATTACAGTATTTACAATTGTCTTAACCTACATAGTAAAAATAAAAATAATTAAAAGTTAATAAAAATAAATTTAAAAAGTTTGGTCTCTGTGGCAATGTACCTTTATAGCTGGCAGCATTTCCACGCTGTATTGCGATACTTATTGGTTGAGCAAGGAAAGCACCAGCTCTGTGGTCACCGGTACTACCAGGCGCCAGCTTAAATCTCTAATTAGCTCCTGTGCACTTGAACCCCACGGCCCACAATTCTCTATTCCAATGGAAACAAAGTCGAAGTTGGAGGAAAAACTCGTATATTTGAGCCGTCCAGGCTTTATGCTTGGTCGAGGGAGTTGAGACGGGGCTAACGTATTTAAGTATAAAAATTTCCACAAAATGACAAATGACAAAAACCCTTACTAGATGTAGGGATTGTACCATTTTTCTGATAAAATATCTCAGCGTATTTGATAATTCAAAGATGAATATTGGCCCAGCGACGCTGAAGGTATTCTTGAACATACAAAAAAAGAGTTGGTTGGACGGGTTTTTTAGTAGTTTAGTAGTATTTCCAATAATGTCTCAGTTAAGGGATATTAAAAAAAATATAGGAGTAACGGTGTTTGACTAAGTTTCCCAACTTGTGTCATTTCGAAGGCATACATTATGAAAATCCGAACCTGCCATTTTTAATTGACCTAAATTTTGTAGAAACTTAATTTTAATAAATATATATTGATGCGTTGCAGTCTCAATCATTAATCCAACACAATTTTAACTCTCGCAGTACAGCTTCGCGTAGAAATTTATGCAAGTTTTATAATCAAATTGCAATTAATATTTCAGGTCTGTGATTTTAATAACTTATCATTCGAAAGTCGTTGACCAATTAACAAATCGACACGTAATATTCAAGATAACACGTTACGTTTGGATAATCCGACGATAACATTATCGATGAAGATAAGTAAAAATTAATTAGTTTTGTAGTGACCGTGCGGACAGTATGGCAAAGAAAAAAGATAGTGTGAAAAATGAGGTTAAAAATGTGGAAAAAAAGGGAAATTTTAGTGTAAGTAAATCTATGATTTGGACTACTTAATGTCTATAACATAATTTATCTTAAAATATATTTGAATATATATTTGAATGCAATAAATATTTGATAATCGATAAGACTCTGTAAATTCACTTTTATTATCAGTTGAATTTCAGCCTATACCTCCAATAGTAAACCTGTAATTTGAGTATATCCGTCAATTTCTCCAGACCATGACCGTGGTTATGAAGGAACTTTCACATCTAAAAGTACAGAAACCAGAATATAATTAGTAAAAGATAAATCAGTGGCGTTACATCCTTTTTAGGTCGGGGTGTTAATCTAATAAGCAAGTAGGGGATCGGCTTCCTGTGCCTGACACACACTGTCAAAGTTTTTTATGGTTTAAGAGAAGCCGGTTTGCTCACGTTGTTTTCGTTCACCGTTCGAACGAATGTTAAATGCGCACATAGGTAGAAAGTCCAGTGGTGCACTGCCGGGCATGAAACCTACGTCCTTAGGGATGAGAGTCGTACGTTAACGGCCAAGACTACTCTTAAATAAACAAAGTGTTCCAAATTCAAAATAACCAAAGAGGATTCAGAGAACTGTATGTTGTTGCATCAACAGTAATTACGTCAGTACTACTAGTTATATCACTTTGAAGGAAGTATTTATTCAGTATAAAGTGTTTCCTTTGTAAATACCAAGTGTTCATTATACAGGTGTAATTAATACTTCAATTATACCTCATTTCAATAAAAAAATTTTTTTAAGTATTTTTTAATAAACATACTGTTTCTATTAAATCAATTGCACATGAAAGTTGCTTGCTTCAACTAGATTAAAATGTACGTAATAGACTTCATATGAATAAAAATGTGTAGATGACAGATGTCTTTTATACTTCGATGTAGACAGGCCAATTCCATTTTTTCTTTCAGGTTAGCGTTGAATAATATGAAAAATGTAAATTATAATTTCATATAATAAATATATGTTTCTATGCAAAGTAGGACTACGAGTGTTCACTATTTATTATTGGGATTGCACATCAATATTTATTTATTAAAATTATTAATAAATAAAAATTGCAAGTTCTCTATACGGATTTTCATAATTTATACTTTCAAAATGACTAAAGTTGGGAAACTTCGAACACCGGTAGCCCTAATTATTTAAAAACTTGTCGCTTGGTTGAGACATAATTGGATTTTCATCTAACTTAAGCCTAATAAGTAATTTTAGTCCAGCCTAATTTACATACAATATTTAACATAAGAAAATTTCAGATAACTTACAGTCGTTCTTAAGGAGAAGATTACGTGTTATTTGAACCACTTAATATATAACAATGACGCATGATTCATTTTTATATATATCCGCACAATCAGCCATATATAAATAGGCATACAAATGTCATATATATATTAAAAGCATAAAATAATGTCAAAGTTAAATTATTTACAATCGGTGTCAAATCTATGATCCACATACTCGCCTACGCACTTTGAGTTTAAACATTTAATCACCATAATTAGGTATATACAAAAAGTTACAAATCAATAAGACTGCTTTTACCATACCCCAATGTCACTCTACTCTGGTAAATTAAAAGAGAGACGGTCTTACTTCAAGTAAAGCTTCTGTCCGTTTAGCGTTCATCAAGTGCGGTAATTCTAAAGCTGACACACAATACATACTCAAGTTCAAGCTTTGGATCTTGACCTTGGCCGTCAAGACTCTTGAAGCACAAATATGTGCCATCGGGGTCAAATTGAGAAAATATAACCGTGTTTAAATCTTTGCTACCTCCACCACTCCACGCCACTCTATAGTATTTTTGAACTGTCGGTGTTCAAAATAAGTTACAAACAATTCTTTCTAATTGTCTAAAAAATCAACTGAATTTCTTGACATTACTTGTCATTCAAGCAGTATTCAGTGAATCCCGACAATCAAATTCACTTAAGAACTTGATTGTCGGGATTCTCCAATCGGCGACAGGTCGATCACGCAACTGTAGGTAATTTTCGTTAAATAGTAAAGTGAAAGCCATCAAAAACAGAATTTGTAAAAAAACCAAGTACCATAAAAAGTTGTGATATCTATCAAATACATAGTCGGTCAATTTATTCGGTCCCTACTTAAGGAGCCTTCTGTCTTAAGTTATCACGTATCTTATTAAAAAAATATGTGTTTTATCATGTGACAATAATTCATTATAATGTGTAAGATTTAGGAACCTTTTTAAGTAAAAAAATACCTATGTCAGGGTTCCCAGCTCTTCCATAACAAACTTAATTATAAATGCCTTAATAGCACTATATATATTTATATATAGTGCTTGGTACAGGAAATTCAGGTTTTTTATTTTAACCATCAATTATATCTATACAACGAAGTTATACTCGAAACTGGCCTCAACTGCTTCAAGAAAGATACGACCGTATTATCCGTACGGTCGTGTCGCTTTTTTCTCAACTTGGCGAGTGCACTATCGTGCCCCCAGATATCATGGTATTGCAAAACTTTTTGTGAGATTTAGCAATCTAATAAAATTAATTTCATGGCTTTGGTATTAAATAAATAACATAATAACCACGTGCTGTTTAAGAGTGTAATTTTAAGAAAGCTGAAGTTTAATTTACCATTCACTGCGTTTGGTGGTGACTTCGTGAAGTGAACATGACCGTACTTTATAGAATACGGGGCTTATGCACTGCTTAAAAAATATTAAAATCATTCTACCATTTAGAACATGCGTATAAAATTGTTTCTTTAGTGATGATCAAAAACATTCATGCATATAATGTTTACTTTAACTGCAGTTAATACATCGCTTAATGAAATTGCAATTTTATCTATTGAGGGAAACGCTTTTAGCTTTCAGGCTATATCGGCCGCGCATATAATGTCTACTCGTGTGAGCTTTTCATTACTAAATACTTTATTACTAGCCGCATACAGGTAAATTGATGAAGTGAACCTACGAAACCTGTTTGGCGTTTGTTTAGCCTGTACTAAGGCTGTATTAAGGCTGTACGTCTATTTAAGGGAGTCACCCATGCCAGTGCGCTCATTTATCGAGGTTAATAAGTTAGGTACTAAGTAGATGCTTTTAGGACACAGTAGGTACTGGCAGGACAAGCATTTGTTTCTTAACATTGCACTAACACGGCATCAGCTAAAAGTTTACAACTGTAATTATTAAATTATTGGCAAAATTGCAGTGCTCTGAAATATTTTTTTTTTTTTTTTTTTTTTTATAAAATAGGGGGCAAACGGGCAGGAGGCTCACCTGATGTTAAGTGATACCGCCGCCCATGGACACTCTCAATGCCAGAGGGCTCGCGAGTGCGTTGCCGGCCTTTTAAGAATTTGTACGCTCTTTTCTTGAAGGACCCTAAGTCGAATTGGTTCGGAAATACTTCAGTGGGCAGCTGGTTCCACATAGCGGTGGTGCGCGGCAAAAATTGCCTTGAAAAACGCTCAGTCGTGGAACGTCGGACGTCGAGGTGATACGGGTGGAATTTTGTATTTTGCCTCGACGTCCGGTGCTGAAACTCAGCTGCAGGTATTAATCCGAACAACTCCTCTGAACACTCTCCATGGTAAATGCGGTAGAAGATGCAGAGTGACCCCACATCTCTACGCAACGCCAAAGGATCGAGCCGCTCGGAGAGGGATTGGTCATCGACGATTCGAACCGCTCTTCGTTGGATACGGTCAAGTGGAAGGAGCTGGTACTGGGGAGCCCCCGCCCAGAGGTGAGAACAGTATTCCATGTGGGGCCGTATTTGCGCTTTATAGAGTTGCAGGCGGTGGCCCGGAGTGAAGTACCGTCTCGCCTTGCTGAGCACACCAAGCTTTTTGGAGGCTAATTTAGCCTTTCCCTCCAAATGACCGCGAAACTGAACGTCGTTCGATATGTCAACGCCAAGTATTCCGATGCTGGCTGTGGCTTCAAGAAGAGTGTTTTCGAAAAGAGGAGTAGCGACAAAGGGTATTTTTTTCGCGGAAAACGCGCAAACTTGTGTCTTCTTGGGGTTAAATTGGACTAGGTTTAGTCTACCCCAGTCCGAGACTCCACGTAAAAGAGTTTCGACTTCAGACACAAGTTTGTTCCGGTACTCATCGACAACTGCCCGAGAAATACCTGCCCGGCCAGTGTAAAGAGTATCCCCAGTGCTGTCGTCCGCATAGCAATGAATGTTGCTAAGTTGCAACATGTCATTGATATGCAGAAGAAACAGGGTCGGGGACAGAACACAGCCTTGTGGGACCCCAGCATTCACGGGTTTAAGGTCGGAACATGCTCCGTCGACGACGACCTTGATGCTCCGATCGGCTAGAAAGCTGGAGATCCAGTCGCATAATTTCTCAGGAAGCCCGTAGGCTGGTAGCTTCGAGAGCAGTGCTTTGTGCCACACCCGATCGAAGGCTTTCGCTATGTCCAAACTAACCGCTAGTGCCTCCCCCTTGGACTCAATTGCCTCTGCCCATCTATGAGTAAGGTATACTAGAAGGTCACCAGCTGAACGACCACGACGAAAGCCGTACTGATAATCGCTAATCAGCTGGTGGCCCTCTAGATAACTCAAGAGCTGGCCATTAATAATGGATTCCATTATTTTGGAGAACAAGGAGGTTATTGCGATTGGGCGATAGTTGGATGGATCAGTGCGATCGCCTTTTTTAGGGATCGGATGTATCGAAGCGGTCTTCCAGCACTTCGGGACAGTGCCGAGCGAGTACAGGTACCGGAAAAGGCGCGTCAGGACCGGAGCCAACTCAGGAGCACATGTACGCAGCACAATTGGAGGGATACCATCCGGCCCGCTCGACTTATGAATGTCCAAGGAAGATAGTGCTCTGCGAACAGCACGTTGCTGGAATGTGATTTCCGGCATTGAGTTATCACACCGCGAAATCGCCGGTGGTGATCTCCCCCGGTCATCCAAAGTCGAGTTGGACGCAAAGAGACAGCCCAAGAGGTCGGCCTTCTCCTTCGCAGTGTGGGCGAGCGAGTCATCCTCTCTGTGCAGCGGTGGTATCGATGGCTGACAAAAATTCCCTTGTACAGCTTTGGCGAGAGACCAGAAGGCTCGAGTCCCAGAAGGGAGTTGGGCCAATCTCTCGCCAAATCTGGCGATGTGCTCTGACTTTGCCTTAGCGATTTCCCGTTTGAAGGACCTGGAGGCTGAGTTATATGCTTTTTTATGTTCGCTGGTATTGGCATCACGAGATATCGCCGCCTCCGCCCATGCATTAAAGCATTCTCGCTTTCGACGCGATGCCGCCTTGCAAGAACGCTTAAACCAGGGCTGTGACCTGCCACCGATCGGCACCGCAGAGAATGGAATAAAAAGTTCCATGCCCTGCAGAACCACTTCGGCGACAGAGGCAGCGACGGAATCTGGAGCTTCCGACGAAAAGCACATAGGCCCCCAAGGGTAGGACGCAAAGAAAGACCGCATCCCATCCCAATCTGCTGACCGATAGTGCCAAATACGACGACAACCCGAAAAACGGGGCCGAGGAGGGCGCGTAGTAGGCACAGTACTCCGGACCACACAATGATCCGATGAACCCAATGGCGGGTCAACAGAGACTTGATAGGTCTCCGGATGTGAGGTCAGCAGAAGGTCCAACAAAGAGGGTTTATGACCATCCACATCTGGTATTCGCGTAATCGCAGGGACCATTTGTGACAGGTCGTAAGCTAAAGCAAAGTCGTGAAAGGATCTTCCCGCGTGATCGGTGGTTTCCGAACCGAGCCAATCGGCATGGTGAGCGTTAAAATCGCCAAGTATCACGATTTCAGCGGTAGGAACCCCTTCGAGCAGGGAATCTGTAGCCATTTGGATGTGCTCAATGAGTCGCTCAGTTTCGGTATTTCCGCTATGGGACCTATACAGGCATGCGTAGAATCGCGGATGGTCATCGCAGTCTACGCGCAGCCAGAGGCTAGATAGGTCCCTTCCTTCAAGCGACCCGAGGCGACGAGAACAGATATCCTCTCTGACGTACACGCAAACTCCCGCCCGCGGCACAAATGAATGTTCCAATTTGTACCCCGGGTAGGAGAGGTAGGAAGTATCAGCCGGGAAGGATATCTGAGTCTCAGTAAGGAAGAATAAGGCCGGCTTCGCAGTTTCGAGGTGAAAGTGAACCGCGTTAAGATTAGAGTTGAGCCCCCTAACATTGGTAAAGTCCACTGAGAGCGTGGAAGGGGATGCCTTCGGTAAATTCTTCCGTTTGCCCCGAGATCGAAACTTATAGTTTTTTGAGCAGTTTTTGCCCACCCCAGAATACGAAGGGCAGCCTGTGCATCCACCACCGAATACTGATTGTTCCGATGATGGACGCTCAGAGGGGGATTCTCCACAGCGGAAACGTGTGGTACCCCCCTGGGGTAATCTCTGTTTAAACTGCATCTTCATATTCTGGGGGAGGGTAGAATTGATGGGCTCCGGGAGTCTCACTCACCGCACGAAACGCGAGTACAATAAGATGAACCTATTGCATCACTTCACGCCGGTTTTCTGTGAGACAGTGGTACTGCCCCGGTCGTGCCTGCCCGATTGGCTGAAGCCCGAAAGCAACAGCATGGCACTCCCACTAGGAGCATGGCACTCCCACTAGGCCAGAATATTTTACTCAGACTAAATATGTTGAGTATGTCATTTAGCTGTTCAATTTCCCTTATTATTACATATAACTGTGCTGTTTTTTGTGGGGAATAAAGACCAGCTGAACAAAAAATTAATTATTTTTACAGACATTTCTTCTCTTTGCATCCATAGCGGTGGTAATAGTATCAGTTGGAGCGCTACAGTTCTACATAACCTTGACCAGCGTCCCTGACCTGCCGAAGTTCGACCTGGACACCTGTTGGGGGACTAACTGTACACAGAACACTGATATCAGGAAATTCAGAATTGTTTTTCATGAGGCCGTGAGTTATATAATATCTTGTTTAATTAATTATTTATGAGACTTTTATAATTTTTTATATGAAATGTTACATAATCAGTAAAATTCATGCGAACATGTTTTTTAATTGAAAATCTTTAACTACAGATAACGTGTAATACATCGCTTCATAAAATTGCAGTTTTATCTATTGAGGGAAAAGCTTTAAGCTTAAAAGCTATATCAGCCGCGTATTAAAATAATTCCGGTTCCGGTTTCCGGCCGGTTTCCTCACGATGTTTTCCTTCATCGTTCGAGCTAATGTTAAATGCGCACATAGCAAGAACGTCCTAGGTATATACCCGAGGATCGAACCTCGGTCGCCAGGGCCCTGGGCCCGCCCCTGGGCCAAAATTACTCTGCATCAAAGATAATATCAGTTTTATTTCGAGATCAGTTATAGGTCGAGATTTGTCTTTCGCTATATGAAAACAGGAGAACAGGAAAATATCTGGTTCAAAGACCATGAAATCATCGTCATTTGGTCGTAAACTTCAACTTTGAGCATTACACTAGTTTTTTACATTAGATTTATTTATTTGTAATATTAAATAATTTTGCTAGGTAGGGTCAGCCATAGGTGTATACACTCTTATATGTTTGTTGCATTGACATTTAAAATAATCAGACCGAAGGTATTTATTCTGCGTTAGGTAATTTAATAATAATATCAAATAGTTGTGTCAACTAAACCAATTTTACTCAAAGTTGGATACTAGTTAAGTATCCAACTTTGTTTGTCTTGGTTATGGTAGGATATTTTTAGCGGTAAGGAGGGACCTTACTATCAGAATATTTTTTTTAAAGTCCTTATAGGTAGAATATATAAAGCGAAAATGTTAGAGAGACTACTCGGTCGCAATTACTTTTGATATTAACGCGTGTCTTGCGCATCCAAAATATTATTACATGTAAAACGGATATACTCGTATATTTAGTTGCATGGGCTGAATTCACAAGAATTGAATTATTTACAATACGCTATAAAAAGGTTTTCACGTCATTTATTGTTTTGTTTAAATTATGTTTTGAGTTTTATTTTCTATAAATAAGTTTTCTTATGTAAATATAGGAAATAAGAAAATGTCTTAAATAAGAAGTAGTGGATCAAGTAACATAAATTATGTAACGATTATTTTAATCATTACATTCCAATATTTAGACCAATTAAAACATTCTAACAATTGAAGTTTTTCAACAAATTGTTTCCATTCCAAGTTTCAAGGAGAATCCTTGTAAACAATACAGATTCCAATTATAACTTTTCCTTAATTAACTGTTAAAAGAATTGTGGAAATGTTAGAACTTCCCTCTGTTTTAATTGAAATTATTATTAAGTGGAATAAAAATAAATGTTAGACAAATATTTATAGACGTTACCTTCTTATTAAAATTTCATAATTTTTACGTAAGAGATTTTTGACAGCTGCGATCTGTGAGCAAACTTGTCGGATAGCCCATCACGGAATCATGCCATTCTCGGACTCCAGATCGTACCTTGCTGTTTCAATCAGTAAATCGTTTGGTCAGTCTTGTCACAGTGGAGCTTGTCTTCAGTTTGAATCTGTGTAAATCGTGTTCAAAATCCTCGTGACATGTGAAGTGCAAAGCGCCTTGTCTTGAGTTGACTTGATTGTATGCTGCATTTGTATCTTTGAAAAACATTTTTGTGACAATTAGGAAAGTGGATACGCGTCCCCGTCTCCCTGATGGCATACCTTGTGATACCGTCTGCTCATTTCCTGATGGGCCAAAGCCCCAAGACCATGGTGATTTCGCCAAATTTTATAACTTATAGAAGATGTAGCAAAAAACAAAACTATTCATATCAAAATAACTTCTGAAAGCGGCTGAAAATGTAAAACATATGGCCAAACATTTCCCTTCATTGTGCCCAGCACAGCCTTTGAAGTCCAAATCCGTATCGCCTTAACATAAATTTAATAATCAAATGAACAAAGCTATAAGTTTTTTCGTTTTCGATACACTTCCCACGGTATTGTTCATACCCTGACTTGTAAGAGTATAATTCTTTATGTAAGATGAAGATGTCTTTTCTCTAACTTTGATTGTGTTTCCTTTGGAGTAGAGAGTCTTAGGCCGTGGGGTTCAAGTGCACAGGTGCTAATTAAGATGTAAGTTAGCGCCTGCTAGATTGTAACAGTGACCCCAGAGCTGGTGCTTTCCTCATAAACACTACACTACACATAAACACTAGTACCGGGACCAAAATTTATAAGTTAAAAATATTGTAAATACTGTATATTTGTGAGTAGGAGATAAATTCATATCAATAAACTTACTTGACCAAAACATTTGCCAACTAATAAAATGTCTTAGTGACAGAATCGCCATTTTATTTGATTCGATCCTTGTTAGATATAGCTGTCTTAAGTAAACTTGAGTCAACTATTAAAAATGTAAGGCATATAGAAATTACTTTTATCGTTATATTGCATGCATTTAGACAATAATAATCAAATTTTCAATAAATGTATTATTTATGTTTGTAGCGACTAAACTCCAAAACAACTCGACAGAATTATTAAATTTCACCGTTAGAAAGAAAAAAATATATTTGCCAAAGTATTAAAAGATGTGTGCGAAAAGAAAACTAATTGTTTAATAAAATTAAAATCGAAGTTGATAAATGTACTTTAAAACTTGTATTCGCAGATGCTTGAAAACAAACGACGAAAGTTCGATGCATATAAACGGGCACCCCGTGTCAAAAGCTTGGAAGAGACATCTGAATACGGAATGAATTCTGACGTTCTTGGGAAAATATTTGGGGATTGGCAGTTCAAATATAAGTACCCAGAGCGATTGCGGTATTTCAATCAGTATGAGCACTACAAAACTAATGTACAAGGACTAGATATACATTATATGCACGTGAAACCAAAGAAAACTAATATTAAGGTGCGTGCTAGTTAATAATAATGAAACACTATAACACTAATACATTTTAGCCGTTTCTTGAAAAATAAATATGTACAAGATTATATTTTATATAACAGGGCAAATGGGCAGGAGACATCTGATGTTAACTGCACTGACCATGGACACACATTGGTAGAAAGTATGCGGTGACACATTGGTAGAAAGTAATTGGTACGCTCTTTTCTTGAAGGGCCCTAAATTCGAAATGATTCGGAAATAATTCAGTGGGCTGCTGTGTGCTCCGTGGCAATAACTGCCTTAAAAACGCTCAGTTGTGGAACGACGGACGTCGAGGTGGAATTTCTTATTCGGCCTCGACGTCCGATGGAGAAACTCAGCTGCAGTTATTAATTTTTTATTGATAAATTCTGTACTTGATCCATACCATCGATTTTTAGAACGTATACCAGTTTCCTCACGATGTTAACCTTTTTAATAGGAGTAACTGTTGAATTCTTAGTAATGCATTGAATCATTCCGTCCTTAAATAATTAGGTTAATTTTTTGTTTGTTAATAAGTAAAATATTTAAATACTCTTTAATGGTTCTTTATTGTTCTTTTTTTTTTTACTTATGTAACTTCAATGCCGATGTAGTTTATGAGATTTTCCTTTGAATAATTGTATTGTAGAGCGAGGGTAAAACTTGTTGAGTTTCTTGCCCGTTCTTCTCAGAACAAGGCCAACAACTAGTTTAGCGAACGGATGGTGTAGTCTTGCTCTTTCGCGAATTTTGTAAACGTTTTTGACATACATATTTTACAGATTTTGATTTTATAAAAATGATAGGCATTTCTCTTGAAGTATCTAAGTATTCATAAAAATTAAGCCTTCAATTTTCTACTAAAATTAACAATATGATTATCTATTTTTTACACACTAATAAACACAAAAATAAGTTACTAAAGATATTTTTAATTATACATTTTTTTTTGGTAAAACCTCCATACACAGGTCAGGAGGTAATATTATTGTAGTAAACTTATATGTTAAGATAGAGTGTTATTAGCTAGAGAGACGCCTAGATCTTAATACTAATGTACAGTCATGTATTGCTTCTAACCATAAATTAGGATTTATCTTAATAAAAAGCGCATTCAACTTCAAAATTGTACAACGAAACAAATAACTATAACTGTTAGATAATTCTCCTTAAAAGCAGTATGCAAACTTTTTGTGTACAAACATCATATAGCAAACCTATATATAAGCAATCCATTTGCATTTACTTTTTATCCTTCTGAGGCCCTTTCATTTTTAACCACTTTCTTAAAAACAAAATTTTAACTAGCGTTTGGAATCACACACTATATATCTTTACACTAAAAAATTTAAACATCTTCTCAACCTGTCCTATGATGATATATAAAATATTATTACTAAACAATTATAGTAATTATATAAACTATTGAGTTTAATTATAATTTGTGTTACGTAGAAATTATTGTCAAGTACAGTTATCACATCAAAAGCCAGGACAGTATGCCGCCCTCGGCATCGCCATTTGCTTTACCTAAATATCCAGTTATTGTGTATAATAAAGTTTATCTTTCTTTAAATCTATATGTTAATATAACGTTGGTTCAAGTGTTCAATGCTTAAGGTAATAGTTGTCGAAATCGCCCTTCTATTTCTAAAATAAATAATATATGAGAAAAGAGAACATTTTACCATTAATTACGTTATGTTAAATGTATTTGTGCTATTTCAAAAAAGGTTTATTATTTCAGGTTATCCCCCTTCTCCTCTTACATGGATGGCCAACATCAATCAAGGAGTTCTATGAATCAATACCTCTGTTGACTACGGCCAGACCGGGATATGACTTCGTATTCGAGCTGATAGTACCTAGCTTGCCCGGCTTTGGATTTTCACAGGTGTGTTTATCGTTTTATACGTGCCATTTGGAGGTATTTGGTTTTGGAATTTGAATTTCACGTCAAAAACATTTTGCAAATAGACTTGACAGTGATAAGTCTGAGTCCCAAAATGTATTGAATTTTAAAATACGAGAGTCATGTCTCGTTTATGTGTCCAACGCCTTTCGGTACTGAAGTAGGATTGAAGGAGCTTCATTGACAAGCTTTAAATAAATATCAATACAAAACAAATTAATATATTTACTTATATTATTTATTTATTAACACTTCATTGCATATAAAATTATAATACAATTAATATAATTAAATAAAAACGAGGCCAACTGGCGGCCTTATGGGTTTCAAAAGATCTCTTTCCGGAAACCACTCACAAACCACATATTATAAGGCTTGTTTGACGAATATCTATTTTGAGAAAGATTTTGTTTAAGTCTAATATCTACTACGCTTACTGATGAAGTTATTAGGATAAATAAAATAAATATAGTACTAATATAACTTGAGTTATGTTATAACCCGAGACCTTTTTACTATACATGTTTCTACTAAGACATAATGGACCATCCGATCTAGAATAACTCTAAAGTTAGGCCTTATTGGAATAAAAACTGTACAAATATTCATTTAAGGGTCCAGTACGCCGTGGACTCACATCCTACCACATAGCAATTGTCATGAGAAACCTTATGGAAAGACTGGGTCACAAGCAATTCTACGTCCATGGAGGAAACCTTGGACACAACATTGGCACGCATATGGCAACCCTATTCCCTAACCAGGTCCAGGGTTTCCATACAACCTTCCCAGTCAATTTCTCAAAGATAGCAGACTGGTTGTGGGTGATTGGTAGTTTATGGCCGTCGTTGGTCAGCAACGAGTTTGTGGACAGAATGTATCCTCTAAGTGATAAATTAGCTTATTACTTGGAAGAGTTCGGATATTTGCACCTGCAAGCCACAAAGCCTGACAGTATTGGTAAGGAGAATTTAAGATACATACTATTGATGGCGCTTCTTTGTACTTTCAGTATCATATAAAATGTTGTGCAATGTGAGTTCATTTTACGTTGGGTTACAACTAAAGTAGGCTAGCCTGCTTATTAACTGATATCATTCATGTATATGTGTGTAAAATTGTGAAGTCCTATTTTCTTGTTTAATTTTATGCATACACGTTGTTTAAGAACTTATAAATAAACATAAAATAAAGTCAGAATGAGGACTATAAAGTATAGGTTACCGTACAATTTAAAACTTGCGTGTACACTTTGGTACAGTTAAAATGTACTGTGATTTACCTAAACTAAAAAAAAATAGTCTTATTGCATCGGTACTAAAGTACTCGTCTATATCACAGAGTAAATACTATTTGATAGAAAGAGACGAAAGTTAACTTTCCTTAATAATAATAAATCGTTTATATGCAAAGAAAGTGGTACATTCAGATTTATTGATAAGAAATCGTACATTTAGGCATGCGTATGTCATATTAATTATCTCCATTCTAATATGTCGCAATAATAAGGACAGTTAACTTATTTATGAGTTTTCAAAACTTATGGTCTAAATATTCTTTCACGATATAAAGGCACCATGCCTTTAAAAATCACTTTTCCGTAATAAGCATTAAATGGCAATGATGTGTAACTTCTAGGCAGCTCATTAAATAGTTTGGCGTAATAAATTTTTAAATACATTGTGGTGCAACATGCTGGCACAGACATGTTGGATCCCTCGGTAAATACTGGCAGGTTTCTTTAAACGTTTTGAATAATTTTGAATACTTTTTTTACAGTCATTATTGCTTCTAGGATATATAAACTTGGTACTGTCAAAATACCGAGTTCGTAAGAAAATAGTCTAGAGCTTACTAGAGGTCTAACGCCCATAATAGTGATTTCTGATGTCAATACATTATTTCTGAGCAATAATAATTTTATTAACACGTACCGAATTTCATCATTAAAAGGCTAATTACATTTACATGTATCAATAAAGTCTTTTGTATTTTTTATCCTTTTGAATTGCATCGCAATTCATGAATCCGTGAGATGAATTTTTAGTTTTTATTTTGTTTTATTATTATTTTTTTGTATGATTTTAGATGTTCTATACTTTTTTTATAAGACTGGGTAATCCACTTCTTGCATTTACACATCATATTTCTTTTTTTCGTTTTTTCCTTTACTAGGGTTACCTGAAACAGATTGCTTGTTAGCGTAAGGTTTGCATGCATCCCATAGAATTTTTATGTATTATGTTATTTGTTTTTGTTTAGATGTAACTAAGTGTGAATAAATAATCAAATAAAGGCGTTATCTCTTAATTTTAGGTATAGCTCTTCAGGACTCGCCTTTAGGTCTCTGTGCGTATATTAATGATAGAATTCTCTCGTTAACGGATCCATCAAATAAATTGCGAGAAGACGGCGGTCTTTTCAATTATAACACAACAGATTTAGTGGATAACGTCATGATCTACTGGAGTACAGGAAGTATAACAACTGCATTGAGGCTGTATAAGGAGATTGCTGCTAATCAGGATATGGAGGACATACTAGCGATGTAAGTATTAGAGTCGAAAGGATTGACTATCGGCTTCTTCTAAGATCTTCATTTTACCGTTGATATAAAAAAATACATTAAATTTTCAATATCCGTCGGGTAATCGTTTAGTGAAAAACAATAAAAAAACCTATACATAAAAACTACGTTAGAACATAAGTTTTAAGACAGTTTTTCTTTGAGTTCTCTTTTCACGACACAGGGTATTTATAAAACACTTTCTGCTTTTCCTACTGACGGAAAAGTCTTTCTCTATATGTCCTCTAATGATAGCTTTTTGTTATGACATCAATGAGATTATTGATATGTCATAACATGAAGCTGTCACGTGCTCAAATTGCCATACAATTCACGTATGTATGTCTAAACAATAATTTATTATACAAAAAGGCAGCAATTAATTATCAAATAAAATTGCAAAAGCGAAATACCTAAACTTTTGTTTATCTTAAGGTAATTATTCGTTTGGTGAGTATTCATTACAGAGCTATGTTGGCCTAGTGGCTTCAGCGTGCGACTCTTATCCCTGAGGTCTAAGGTTCGATCCCAGGCACTAATGGACTTTCTTTCTATGTGCGCATTTGATATTCGAAAGTGAAGGAAAACATCGTGAGGAAACCGGCTTGCCTTAGACCCAAAAAGTCGACGGCGTGCGTCAGGCACAGAAGGCTGATCACCTGCTTGTTTAGTAGATTAACAAATGATCATGAAACAGAAATCTGAGGGCCAGACCTAAAAAGCGCCATTGATTTTTTTTTGAGCATTACTTTCAATTAATTTTCAGAATACCAACCCCAGTGCCCACATGGGCGCTTCGACCAAAGCATGAGCTATACCATTCACCCGACTATGTTCTACGTTGGAAGTATCCAAACTTAGTTGGTGTTACAAATCTTGATGAAGGAGGCCACTATTTAGCTTTTGAAAAACCTGTTGCCTTTTCCGAGGATATATTTAAGGCTATTGATAATTTTTTGAAGTTTAAAAATAAATAATTTTTTTATTTATGACTTTTTAGTTTAACTGAATTAGAAAAAACTAAACTTACATATGCACACCTAATTTAACTAATTTTTTAACATTTACTAATTAGATAATCATTATCCAGAGTGGATTCCGAGATCTACATAGGGTCTCACTTTGTCAATTTTTAATTACGTATATACTATTATAAAACAGATTTTGTTCACTTTTTCAAAATATGTATATGTAGGTGAGATATCGTCACTCAATCGATATGAACATCGTCATTAGCCAGTTTAGTGGACGTCATGTGGGTTAAGCGCGAGGACAAAAGACACGAATAATTATCGTACAGTATTTAATTTAGATAGATTCCTTTTAATTACAAACAACAATTTAAGCTTAAATTATAATAGGCAGCAGGTTTAAGGCATCGATCCCACTTTTCAATCACAATCTTTACATTGATAAAGTAATATATAGACCCAACTCGGTCCAACGTCTCATCGTTACAATGCTCCACCAAATACCAAAACTACTCTGCGTCCTTGAACGTAATGTGCAAAGTCATTCACTCGACTCCGCTCGATACATTTGCTGGGTTCTGTTTGCTCGTAACAATATTCGTAGTTTCATTCATTAAGTAATGATTCTAAATATGAATCAAATAATAACAAAACAAATCTTATTTAAATAAATTATGATTGTTAATAGAAGGAATCTCAATTATTATCCAAAGCAACAATAATCGACTCGAGCAGAACATTTCCTGATAATCGGATACCTAATATAGTATAGATATACATACATGTAGACATAGTACACAATGTCTAAAACCAAAGGACACCATAGCATTACGAATTCCGTATTCAGTCTTATTCATAAAATATTAACTTGTGTTACACCTCCTGTCCTTCCTAGAATTGTATAATTAACCTATAAGCATCCATTAGTAAATGTATGTCGACAGTAAGGGCAAAATAAGGACAAAATATTCAACAGGTACTCATGTACCTCATTATTATAATATTGTTATTATTATTATTATTATATATATATATATAGTATTCATAAGCCTCATGGCTTACGAATACCTTTACGAATTTGTTAGGAGTAATTGTTAAAATACCTATAAATGACTCCATATGCTCTTTAAAGTATTATATTATTTCTGAGTGTAATCCAGCAAACGATTACCATATAATATAAGTCTAGGCATTGATAAATCTTTTATCGACACTGACATTGACAATTTAACATTAATTCAGTATTTATACAAATGGGAGTGAAATTTTTAATGGCAATTAATAATAAAAAACACTTATTCATATAGGTAAACAAGTAGAACGTCAACATAAAAGACATTTAATTTATTATAAATTTACATTAACTACTAGTTCACAGGTCAAGGGCCTAGAGCGGGCAAGAAGAACTGGGAAGAAACTCTCTGCCACTCTTTTTAATCGCTAAATCTCTATATTTTATACCGAATATCCACAAAATTGTTTATACAATACAGTCTAGTCATTTCAAAGGTTATCGGTGTCAAAGTTAAGACTCGAACTTGTGGTTAGGCATAAATGAAACCAGTAACACCAGCTGTTATATTTGATCTGAATATATTGGTTTCTGTAGGCCTGTATTGAATAACCACTCAACGTAGTCGTTAATAAATAACAAGCCGAAACTCGATAAGACGAGGCGCATTCGAAATCCATTTAAAAACCTTAAACAGGGAGCAAACTCAATGATAGATAGGGTTGCCATTTTAGTCTATTTTTTGATGTGTTAATTAATAAAAGAGTTGTGTGAGTTTATCTACTTTTTCCTGACAGAAAGTCTTTCAAGGGAAAATTGGCCGCAATCCAGACTCGTTCCCATTCGTTACAATTTAATTAACAACCTCCTCGTACAATGAACGAATGATAGCTCAGACAGAAACAAGCAAAAGAATAAATAATAAAGAGAATGTTAAAGTTGTTATGTTTTTAACATAAGCACTAATCATTTTAATTATAAAAATGGCGCTCCAACTCTTATGACTTAACGATATCTGTGTTATATATTGTTTTCTTAGAAACAAGTAAGTTACATTCTGTGCCAGATACATGCCATTTGTGTATTAGACATTCCAGTTTACTCACGAAGCTTTGGACTGAATTTCCGCACTTAGACGCTCATTATGTCTGTTGTGCCTAAAGTCCTGGCTAATTAAGCCAGCCTAGCTCCTTCCAAAAGCTCAGAAGTTTCCAGAGGACTTCGCAGGCTTCACGTTGCGGCCTCACTGCTCCGAGGATTTCTGTTCATTGGGAAGCCACAGCCACGCATTCCGTACTACGTAGGTGACTGATTCCTGTGAGAAACTGTCGCGCCTAGAAAAAAGATATGTTTATTAAGGAAACAGTGGTCAGTAATGTACAAGCGAAATAGTAGTAGTTAAATGCTTATATAAAAAGTAAAGTCTATCGACGCACGGAATTCCAACCTTCGACCTCAGGGATGAAAGTCGCACTGCTAAGCCACTATTTACGTTTGTAAAAACGTGCTATTGTGCCTATTTATACAGTTCTAATAATAAGAAATCTTTAAACTTCCGATGAAAAAACAAAATCTGAATATATGTTTTATAAAATAATAGTTTGAATTTGTGACAGCCCTATTATAGTAATCTCTCTGAATCGAATCAGCGCCGTTAAATCGAGTTATATCTGTGGACCGGTGGAGTTTTGTTTTTTTCAATAAACGCCTCGTTTTTCACTACTAAAGTATTTAAAAGTCCATCATCGGTGAAGTTTTATGTGTGTCGTTTTTAAATAGCGAATATATTTTTCTTTAACCATGTGCCGGTTTAATCTCATAGCTCTGTATTTTAAAATATGTAATCTGTGAAGATGGCTTGAGCATACAATCCTTATTATATAGATTTAGGGATTGGGAAAAGGTGTTTTATCTACGTTAAATCTGCTTGGATAGAGACAAGGCATTAGGGGAAAAATGCAATTTGGCCGTGAAATGAATATTGACAGCAAAACACCATTAAACGGATTTAATTACCGAAATCTTCATTCTGAGTGGTTTACAGTAATCGTACCTAGGAAAAAAGAAGAAAGAACATCTATTTAAATTGATTCCAATTAAGTAACTGATGTGTACGTAGAAGTATCGTCTACGACGTACGTATGCTACATCCGTTCTAGGAAGACATTTCTACTAGTATAGTAGACTGCATCATTACGTCGTGAAAATGTCGGCGATGTGTGTCAACGATATGGCACAGATCACACATCACACCTTGCGAAGGAAAATGATTACTGAAATAGACGCAGATGTGTAAGAGATTGTTCAAGTATTACGTAACGAATTAAGGGGGGGGGGAGGAGCCATTACAGGGCCGGGACTTTGAACTACGCGTACGCTAAAATTGTTTTTTTACCTATCAAAACGGTCGTTAAGATTCTCTGACCCATTTAACTTGGGTACAGAAAAATGTAACGGTCTCTTACAAAAATTGCGTTACGTTATGCTTGAACGCTCCCTCAGACCCATATGTGTATCAAGCAAGAGGTATGTGTGGATGACGCATAATTTCGTTATATATTTCAAATCTAAAAGCAGACATACTTCATAGTTTTTACGTTAATAAGGAAACAAATCAATAGATTTTTAACGTATCGATCCGTGCTCAAATGTTATAAAAAGTAAATTACATGAATCCTATAAGTACTTTACAACTGTACCTGCTGGAATTGCAATTTGCTAAGTCGGGTGAATCTTAAAAGAGTTTTTGACATTTGCATATCCTATTTTAAGGAGTTGCCCCATAGCAACGTTTAATTAAGCATTTTATTCGTGGGCCACGTAGGAACTTTTTAGTTCCTTATTTAAATTAGTTTTTGACCGTCTTTGTAATCTATTTTCTATTCATAGCCTTTCATGAACCAGATAAAGCGTATGTGTGTAATCCTTGTGGCTTTATAAATCCTGATTTATATATAATAACAACCTTGTTATTCCAAAAATCTATTAGAACTATTTTTCTTTATGGCGACAATCTTTAAAATCGCTCTATTTAATCATATATAGCATTAAACCTAACATCGGGCCTTCTCATCAAAATAAAATGCCAATTTTAGAGACTTAGAGATGCTATAATCATGGTTTTGCCCCCAGAACTGGTTTCATATTT
This sequence comes from Pieris brassicae, assembly GCF_905147105.1. Taxonomy (NCBI): domain Eukaryota; kingdom Metazoa; phylum Arthropoda; class Insecta; order Lepidoptera; family Pieridae; genus Pieris; species Pieris brassicae. The sequence continues at coordinate 13,374,558 of NC_059670.1, read as the reverse complement.
ATACATTACGATGTGGTCTTGATGTGTAATTATTATTTTAATTTTATTTATTAAACATAACATAAATATATTGTTATGCCTATAACTTTCCCGTTTTTTCGCTTTATATCCAAATGTACAGTACGTTGGCAAGCTTTTGTAAATAAAATAAAAGTAAATTGCTAGCTATTATTTAAACCAATAAGAAAACAATTTAATGTAATTAAAATAGTTCTGTCAGCAAAGGTTTTACTTGTATAAGTGTATAGTATTATTTTAAAACAAGCAAGAGATGTTTTGAGTACTTGGTATGTGTCAGTCTGAGCAGTATAGTTGTGGGATTCTTAATCCGATAATCATGCGTTTAAAGTTTTAAACACTCGCTCGTCACGAGTGGTGCCGAAATATCATGGCCCTGTCATTCGCTACAACAATTATCGCAAATTAATTAGAACTAGCCTGTCTAACACTAATCTCTTTTATAAACTAGATAATCGTTAACTTTATAGTAAGCCTATTTATACAACATTTCTTTAAATGCATTTATCATATTTATTAAGAGACAGAGATAATAGGACCTCTGGGAATTTATTAGAGAAAAGTATCACTTTTTCCCAACAATAATTATTAACTTTAGATAGTATAGTACGAGGACATTGCAGCCTGAGTTTGTTCCGAGTATTTACATTATGCGTAATGTCTATTCTAGTAAACTTATAACTACTTTTGTTTACATACATAATGTTAATATCTTAATTTAACAATTTTAAAAATATATTAATTTCCTTGAATTTATCTGTCAGTGATTTAGACATTTTAAATTATATATTGCACCAATAGCCCTCTTCTGCAGGATGAAAATAGTTTCGACATCATCAGCAAGACCCCTTGATAATAAGCCATAAGTCATTAAACTGTGAAAGTAACTAAAATAAACAAGTCTAGCTGTACCGACATCAGTTAGTGAGCGAACTAAGTCTATTCGCCAATCCGTTAATATAGTTAAATAGTTTTGAATCCATGTGAAAGTTATGAAAGTAAATATCTATATATAGAATATTATATTTAAGGACTTGGCCGCTTAACAAACTTTTCTTAAATAATTTCGAACATAAAGAGTGACTTTTCAGCGTAAAGTTCATACAACCGTTGTCTACTTTTAGAAATTCCCGCTGTCGCCCAATCACAAAAGTAAGACTTTCTTAGGGGTGTAGACGTTGTTGTACTCCTTATTAATAAAAACACTAAACCCTATTCATGGCCTGTATCACGATCAGATAAGTGATCAACTACTTACCTATATAAAGTATCAATAATATATAATTTTGAGACCAAGTACTGTAGCGCACTTTTCAAATATCATTTTCCTCTTTACCTAGTGCTAATATATAAATATCGTATATTTAGTTAAGAGTAAGGAAGGTAAAAAATGATAAACATCAAGTCCTTAATAATGAATAGAGTTGGACCTGACTAATTAGTACTGACGAAAAATATCAAAGGAAACCTTATAGAACGTGCTTTCAAGAAGTTTGTCGGAAATTCTGCTAACTCTAGTTTTAAGTGGCGCATTCAATATGGAAAAGGTATGCGTGGCCTGTTTTTAAATAGTTTTATATAAAAACATATACGTATAGTATTTATACTATGAACTGAGTGGTCCGTAATTTATTTCTGCATTTGTTTTTCATCATTATTTCCTCTTTTTGATAGTTAAAAAGTCTCCCTCCACAGTTTACATCATAAAGCTGATCTCTGTTCTATATATATTTTAACCTGCATACTAATATTTTAATAAAAAAAAAAATAGAAAATGAAAACAAATTTTAAAAGTTTGGTCCCTGTGGCATGGTTAATGCTGGCAGCATTTCCCCACTGTATTGCGATACTTAACATAGCTTTCTCCATCCAATAATTTCTTAATTAATGTAAAAAATATATATGAAACCAACTAATTACACTAAAAATTTGGCCAAAGATGGAATACATAATATATACAAAAAGGATCAAACATTTACAAAAGGGAAAAAGCAATAAAAATTATTCAATACATTTAACAACGTAATACCTAATTTGGGTGTTGGATCTTGTAAAAGTGAGGGTATGTACGTAAAGGTGTGTTTGTGATGATGCAGGTGATTTCCTTACAATTCACATTTTATATAATATTATATTTTTTTAAATGAAATCTATTTTAAGTGCACAACAAAAATTGCCTTGTTAAATTTTCCGAGACCTGTTTTCCATGTATGCCAGTTTCACTTAGCTACGCCACTTCATGGATCCTTTATGAATATATTATATTAATTTCTGCGTCTAGTCATGACATACCAGAGTAATTTGTATACATTAGTGGATTCTCAATATGTACGAGTCATTTGATATAGAAAAATATTTTTTTCGACTAGAAGTATCTTGTTTTATACATTCAACTCATATTATTTTTATTGACTAGATAACTAACAGGGTTGGTCTGGTAAACTAGCAAGACTCATATTACACTTTGTCTTTTTATTTATGTTTTGTGATATTGTTTATGATTTAAATAATTGTTTATATGTTTTAATTTCAAATGTATGACTTATTTGTAAATTATGGATATGAAATGTTTATTTTATTATTATTATTTATGAAAGAAGTAAAAAACATTTATTTGATTAAAGCACCCACACACACACACTTATATTTATAAAACAAATACAAACAACAACAACGTTTCTTACGGCACATTTTGTCGCGAACCACTACTATGTGGAACCAGCTGCTAACTGAAGTATTTCCAAACCAGATCGACTTAGGGTCCTTCATGAAAAGAGCGTACCAATTCTTAAAAGGCTGGCAACGCACTTGCGAGCCTTCTGGCAATGTGAGTGTCCATGGGCAGTATCGCATAACATCAGATAAGCCGCCTTGACGTTTGCCTCCTATTACATAGCAATATGGCTTTAATAAATGGGCCTTTCTCAGAAGCACTGTTTTTCAGTGAACCCATACTATCTTTATTATATACACTGAACAAAACAACAATTTAAGCATTTAAAATAAAAAATAGAGTTACTTAAAACAGAAATATAATCAATTTACAAACACAAACAGACATGAGATAATGCAAATCATCTTTTATCATTTATTATTAAAAAATATAGTGTTTGTATCAAATACAAACGTTTTACCGATAGTGTAATGTAACATAATATTCTATAGTGATTAACATTAATGTTCGCTTTCGAATATGCAAAGTGACTCATAAATGTAAATTACAAGATTTGTCTAATTCGTGTTACAATAAACTGTCATCTGTGGGGCTGTCGAACGTCCTGTGTCATAGCCGGTAGTGAGAAAGCGACTTCTTAGCCTCAACAGAATTAATCTCAAAATAATAGTTACATTCCATTACGGGCCATTGCCTCCTTAATAAACATCTCTTTGTTCTTGGTGCGACATACTGACTTGTGAAGAAGTCGCTCGCAGCAGTCCGTTTTTCGAAGCGGAAACTTCTGAGCCAGGACTTTTCGCACAACGGACCTAATAGGCGTCTAAGTAGTGTAGTTCGGAAACTGAGTCCATACGACATACAAACAAGGAATTCTAGGCTTTTAAACATAAAAATACCAATGAAAGCGTTAACTTAAGCCTCGTCATCTAGTCATTAAATTAAGGGAGTTTATCAAGCATAGTGAGGCGGACAAGTTTTCTTAATAACACTACTGAATTAATACAAAAGGCGCCTTTCCGATTTACGAAAAGGTTTCTTGGACAATGTCCCATATATCATTTCTGCATCTGAAGCCCAGTCTGGATTCAATGGTGTCTGCATTTTATATCTCAACTTTTACACTTCTTTTGAATAATTTTATTTATTAAGAGGAACTCTAGTGCTGTTTGTCTGTTCGTACAGTTATGAAACAGTGGCACCAAGTCGAGGGGAAAGGATTTTTATTAAGCCTTGAAACTTGACTGTGGCTACCACACTGATAGACTGATAATATAATAAGTAAAAATTTGCCTTAAAATAGTTTACAATACGCACAAACACTCCATTAAGACTGTGTAAATAGTCATCTGTATCATGAGCGCACTCCACATACACACCCTCACGTATATATCCTCACACAACATAACTAACACTCTCATATGGTAGGCAAAAAAAACAAACATGAGGAAACTCGATGACAAGTATCAGACACAATGATTTGTCTATGAAATAAAAAATATGAAAGAATCGGATGAAATCTGTGTCTAATACCCATAAAGGGTTGTAGCGCCACTGGTACAACCCTTTATGGGTATTTCTGTACATTATTACTATTGTCCTATCCTAGCCTCCTGCATATTTGGCCCCTGTTCTATAAAAAAAAGGTTTAAATCGTGAAAATTAAATGTAGATATGACTGACAAAGGTGTATAATCTACTATGTTATGTAAATGAATATATTAGGTACCTATGATTTGGTTTTATCTGGCCACTTCGACCTCAAGTAACTCCTCTTTGGTTAGGTTAGGTTACAATTTAATTTTTATTTTACATTACAAATTAAATTTTTACAGGTTTTCGAGCATTTGTTTTTCGAAAACCAGGATATATTTCATTTTGCCGTTTTAATTTTTTAGTTTGTTTGTATCACTCTATTAAGTGTGTCATCTAAAGTGGAAAACATGAAATATCCCGTTATTTACGAGTACGGGTCAAATCATCTCAGATGGGGCCTTCAAATATTTAATTGTTCAAAATTGATTCCGAATGGTTTTTAATGAGATACATAGATAGCAATAGTACGTACTATGGTTAATTAATTAATTAATTATCAAAAAGTTGACTTTTCAATATTCTATTTGAAAAAGTCTACATTTTGTTCCACCCATACAAAACGCCAATTTCATATATAATAATATACCCACCTATAATAGATTAAATTGAAATAGAAAAGATCGTTGAAATACTTGCTAAAATACACGAAGACCACGCAAGCCAAGCTTACCGCAGCTAGAAATGTATGTTGTAGCAGACCCAACAGACGTTGTCCTGTTCACATAATAATAATATATCATTTATTTGCTAGAAAGTAGTACACTTATCAATCAATTATGAAAATCCGCACAATTCGCCATACAAAAATAGACTTGCAAATATAATATTAATTTTTATTAAGTCATATAATAAGAACATCTTTCATAATAATAAGTCAAGCTATTTATAATGAATAGTTTTCAAACTATGTTATAATCCAAATACTCAACCACGCTACGTGGGTAACACTGTAAATGTTTAGAACGGGCCAGTTAGAAACATTGCTAATGAAAACTTTTTCGAATTTCAATTTTAGAACTCTTTGGTAACCTTACGTTCATTTGTCAATTGTTTTTGTGAATTGGAGGCAAATCTAAAACTCTTGTTACACGTGAAAATGAACCTAACGCGAGAAAATATTCGGTCAATGATTTATTGTGGTCTTACTCAACAACAAAGCTATGATAAGCTGCGATTAGCATTTCCTAATAAAGCACCATCACGTGTCACTGTTTACAATTGGTTTATATATTTAGAGTTTAAGCGTGGACGTAGCAATCTCAATGATGATCCACGTGAGGGACGTCCTTTAACAGCAACTACTGAAGATAACATCAGTGCTGTGCGACGTATGATAGAGGAAGATAAGAGAGTGATCTATCAGCAGATACGCGCAAGCCTAGCCATTGGTATGAGTCAAGTTCAAAAAAAATTACATGAACATTTAGGCGTCAGGAAGCTTTGTACCAGATGTATTCCCCATACTTTGACCGACGACCAGAAACACCTTCGCATGGACTGGTAAATATTTAACTATGACAGTCCTGACCTGTCGCCTTGTGACTTACATTTATTCCCAAGAACTAAAGATAAAATTCGACGTATTCGCTTTACGAGTCCTGAAGATGCGGTGACAGCGTACGAAAATGCTATAGAAGAGACCGCTAAGGAAGAATGGGCCCACTGCTTTTCTCAGTGGTTCCATCAAATGCGACGATGTGTACAGAGGAACGGATATTACTTCGAAAAACAATAAAAGTATTAGGAACTTTCTACATTAAGCCGTTTTTCATTTTCTAAACATTTTCAGTGTTACCTAGGTATAAAGGCACCTTGCCTTTAAAAATCTAATAATCTTCCCCTAGAATTACATGGCAGTGATCTATAACTTCTAGGAATGTGATTAAATAGTTTGATAGCCATGCGTAAATATTTTTTGAATATATCATTATCATTATCATTTTGAACAATTTTGTATGCTTCTTTACAGTCATAACTGCTTCAAAGATGTCTTTAATACAAAATTTCTTACTTTTTTAAATATACGAACAATGACTTGTTAACAAAACTTTGAGTTATAATTGAAAAACTCCATTTTTCAGCCAATACAAACAGCGATGCAGAATCCTATCCCTAATGAACTAATTAAGCGCATTCACAAGAACTCTTAAGTCGTCTCTTCCGCTCTCATTATTTTATGCATAGACAGACAGAGAGGGGCTATTTCTAAAGGCTCTGATATATGAATAGCATTTGCAAGGGAAATGCATGATTGATTTACTCAGAGATAATGGTTTCTTTCAATTAGTGAGATCATAAGTAGGTCATAGCGTATTTTACATGTATCTTAAATTGACTTTAGGACGAATTATACCATTGTTTCGTAATAAATTCGTCTTCGTCGTCGTATTAAAATCGATAAATTTATTTTTCGAGCGTCACCACGATATAACGATATATATAACACGAATTCTGATACAATTGGAGATATCGAAAAGTCGGCAACACACTCCCGGCGTTGCAGATGTCCATGGACGGCGGTCATCACTTTTTTCAAAGTGACTTGCACTTTGCTTGCTGTACCATTAAAAAAAAATGTTTAAGTTTCATGTTTCAAGCACCTATGAAGCGCTTTTTAATGTACTTTTATATTAAGTTTGCCTAATGGTTAAGCGTGCAATTAAACCTTCATTTACTTCATGTGACCATTGAACTTCATTGCATTATTTAACACTTTACAGTGAGGAAAATTGTGTACTTTATATATTGTGTAATAAAGACACCTTGGTGATCAGCCTGTTATTCTGTGGCTGACATTAATTTGCCTTCTTTACGAGAGTCATCCTGGTCTAGTTTCATTAGTGCTTTGCATGGGTTTTAACGCACGACCTCCCGTTTAAGAGTTGCAACACACGCCACTTGGTGATCAGCCTGTTATTCTGTGGCTGACATTAATTTGCCTTCTTTACGAGAGTCATCCTGGTCTAGTTTCATTAGTGCTTTGCATGGGTTTTAACGCACGACCTCCCGTTTAAGAGTTGCAACACACGCCACTTGGTGATCAGCCTGTTATTCTGTGGCTGACATTAATTTGCCTTCTTTACGAGAGTCCTCCTGGTCTAGTTTCATTAGTGCTTTGCATGGGTTTTAACGCACGACCTCCCGTTTAAGAGTTGCAACACACGCCACTTGGTGATCAGCCTGTTATTCTGTGGCTGACATTAATTTGCCTTCTTTACGAGAGTCCTCCTGGTCTAGTTTCATTAGTGCTTTGCATGGGTTTTAACGCACGACCTCCCGTTTAAGAGTTGCAACACACGCCACTTGGTGATCAGCCTGTTATTCTGTGGCTGACATTAATTTGCCTTCTTTACGAGAGTCCTCCTGGTCTAATTTCATTAGTGCTTTGCATGGGTTTTAACGCACGACCTCCCGTTTAAGAGTTGCAACACACGCCACTTGGTGATCAGCCTGTTATTCTGTGGCTGACATTAATTTGCCTTCTTTACGAGAGTCCTCCTGGTCTAGTTTCATTAGTGCTTTGCATGGGTTTTAACGCACGACCTCCCGTTTAAGAGTTGCAACACACGCCACTTGGTGATCAGCCTGTTATTCTGTGGCTGACATTAATTTGCCTTCTTTACGAGAGTCCTCCTGGTCTAGTTTCATTAGTGCTTTGCATGGGTTTTAACGCACGACCTCCCGTTTAAGAGTTGCAACACACGCCACTTGGTGATCAGCCTGTTATTCTGTGGCTGACATTAATTTGCCTTCTTTACGAGAGTCCTCCTGGTCTAGTTTCATTAGTGCTTTGCATGGGTTTTAACGCACGACCTCCCGTTTAAGAGTTGCAACACACGCAACTTGGTGGTCAGACTGTTATTCTGTGGCTGACATTAAAAATGCCTTTTTTACGAGGATCCTACTAGTCTAGTTCCATTAGTGCTTTGTTTGAGTTTTAACGCACGACCTCCCTATATAAATCCCTTAACCAAGACTCTTATATACAGAATATATTACAAAATACAAAATATATTCAGCACTAAAATACAAGCGAAGCAAAAAAACTCAATAGAAAATCGTATAGAACGAGATTCGAATACGAATGTGAGACGAATTGAATTCAGATTTAAAGAAACTGCTTGCTTTCATGAAATACTGGAGTGTTCAGCAAGTTTTCATATTAAAGATCTGTTCTCAACTAAAGAAGCACGAGAATTTCCGGTCTGAAACATACGTTATATTGCACTATGGATGCGTTCAGTGTCTTAAAGATTTTTCTTTGAGATATTTAGGGAAATGATGCGTTTTATATTCTCATATAATAGTATTTTTTTACCATATTATATAAGGAAGTCTTAGTTTGTATATAAGTATAATTCTTCATGAATATGTATGTTAGAACCCCGGTACACCAGGTCAAATTCCTATGTATCAAATTAATATGACACGACTTGTGTTAAGTTAAAAATCGACTATGATAAACTGGAACGCTTAATCACATGTTTGCCCATACAATTTAACAATAATAATAATATATCGTTTATTTGCAAAGAAATGTACCACACATTAAGTTTGGTTAATTTAAAAAAAAACACACGCCACAGAACAGACTAAAACACAGCCTTATGTGAAAATTAACTCGATCGTTCGGGATTTGAATCAAGAACCGAAATTGTTCATATTATATTAATCTTATATGTATAGATATCATTTCGGCAAAGTCCATATCCGCACTGACACACATATTATCATTTAAATTTATCTTGCCAACACTCCTATATTTTTTGAAGTGAAACTTCTTTATCGGCGTTGGAAAAATTCATCACATTTTTGGGTTACGTGAAACATTTTTCCGTTGCATGCCATCTTTTTCTTGGCGTGTACATTTTTTTATGTTACAGGAGGCAAACGAGCAGGAGGCTCACCTTATGTTAAGTGATACCGCCACCCATGGACATTATCAATGCCAGAATGCTTGCGAGTGTGTAGCCTGTAGGCTTTTAATAATTGGTAACTTATTGTAATATAGTCAGTGTAATTATCATTTAAAGATATATAGATCGAAAAGCGGCGCTAAAAAGCGTAAAAAACGATCATTCGTTTCTACATAGAAAATTTTATCGAAGACCGGTTTCGTGACCGGCTCACAAACGACCTCATTCAAGTTTTCATTCAATTTCCTTCGCTCAATTTTTATTTACGATCGAATATTCATCAATTTTGATGTCTTGGCTTCGTAAATATAATTTGGTAAATAGACAAATAATAAAATATAATATATTTGTGTTCCGTTTTGATTATCTTTCCTAATTAAATATTTAAGTTGGGGGCTGTTCTGGTGACCACAGAGCTGGTGCTATTCTCGCTTGACAAATAAATATCTCAAAACAGCGAAGAAATGCTGTCAGTTTTAGAGGTACACTGCCACAGGGACCAATCTTTTAAAATTTGCTTTAATTTTCTATTTATCAATTTTTTATTATTATTACTATGTAGGTTAAAATATTATAGATATTTGTGTATTGGAAATTAATATAACTGGCATTATTTTGTAATGGTTCGAAATGTATTGGTTAAAAATAGTAAAAATTATACAAAACCAATATACACAATATTCTTTCTGTTTTAATCGGCTTCAATAAAAAAACCAAAGCGTGCGTCATCTATCTTCAGCTACTACGATGCAACTGCACTGCGATGGTCTAACGTCTCAAACGCACTAACGAAGTTATTCCAATCGCTAAGGCGGATAACAACAACTCGACCTTAGCTACTGGGCCTTCTGGCCAGTCTGTGGTTAAACTAATGGAGGGGATCCTTTTAGTTCAGATGAAGAACAGCAACTTTTTTCGCCCACTAGTTTAATATCAGTTTTGAGTTTAACTGATTTGGATGATGATTGCCTTTTTTTTGGATGTTGGTACGTTATATCATCTAAATAATAAAACCTGGTGAAGTACAAATATTGTCTAACGAATAACTGCACCGAAATGTAATTATTTTTTGGAGTGAAACTTCTTCATTGGAGTTATAAAAAAAATACCGTCACATTTTTCGGTTACGTCCCTTTTTTTCTTGTTGTTCTTTCACGGTTGATTTGAAGAGATTCGAAGCTATTAATAACAAAAATATATAATAACGATAACAATGATAGTAATAATTCTATTACAATTAATATAATTCTGTAATAATCTTAGTAGTAAAATGGTATAATTATATTATTTATATTCATGTCTATGATAATAAAAGCCTTTTGTTAAACTTTATCTTATTTAACTTCATTTTACCAATTTCTACAAAGTTGCATATAGTTCATTTTTCGAAAATTAATGTCATAAAGAAGTTTCACTTCTTATGTGTGTACAATAGTACACGCAAACATATTTTTTATATAAATCAATTAATTAACACTTTATATATTAATAGTAAGTCAATCAACACCTGTATTGGTGTTGATTTACTACTTTTTACCGTATTTTATATCTTTATTAAAATAATTTTTCTTGTTTCCTCCGTGTTAATGAGACTCGTAATTCACATCATGTATACGTACGTTTACCTTAAGAGAAACATATGCTGTCAACCTTTTGTTGCAACAATATTGATTCCCTTTGGTACTGCATGTTTGCGTATTGTTCTCACAGTAATGAAAGTGCAAGCTTCCAATTCATCGCGCTTTGCTGATAGAGGTTTTCTTATGATTTAATTACAATAATTAACAGCGAAATAATGAAGAACTAGTTACAATGGTTGTTTACAAACATTGTGTAAAAAAATATTACCGATTTAAAAAAGTGACCGAGAGTTTATTGCCAGTTCTCCACAACCGTTCTACAGCCTTAATTTGAGAATTTACGGTAAATCTAAACTTAGAACCGATATTTTTTTACAAAGAATGTTAAAACATTTAATCAGTAACTAATTAGTATTTACAATATACTTAACATACACAGTAATATTAATAATAATACAAAATTAATAGAAATTTGAAATGTTTGGTCCCTGTGGCAGGTCCCTGTGTTTAATGCTGGCAGCATTTCCTCGTTGTATTGCGATACTTATTTGTTGAGTAATGAAAGCACATATGACGTCATCGTTACTGGATTTACTGACGTTTGTGTACATGAATAAATATTTTGTTTTTTTTTTATATTGTCATTTTTATACATGATTTTTGCATTACTGTTTACGCAGTGCATAGCTTTCACTCAAGAATAACTCTTCTGTATAGTTCAATACGATACCACTTCACCCCAGATAGCGCTAGTATTCACATAGTTCAATCTGTACTGCAGAAATGCATTGCAATTCTCTTCAATTGTAAAATTTACCAACATTTAGTATAGAACAATACGACCGTCGGGATTCTGAGTTGCATTCAAGCAAAACCGTAGCGCAAACTTGCTTAAGAATATAACGTACTTTAGTTATGCAGAGGGCTGTGGGTTCTTTGATGGCGGTTTTTAAGGTTAATTACTGCTTACTGATACCTTATCAGTTTTGAGTGTAAATTATTTGTTCTATATTATTGTTGACTGTTTTAATTGTTAGATTCCTGTTAATAATGAAAAGCATAGTAAATCATATCTCCGAAAAAACCTTTTTTGATAATTTTTGTCCTTTTAAACTTTTCTGTCCTTTTTTACCTTTTTTTGATCTTATTATACCTCGTTTTGACCTTTTTTATAGTGAAGTGATAATTTGTTTTATCTCATAAGCTAGTACGTGATCAGCCTTCTGTGCCTCACACCCGTCGTCCACTTATAAAGTCTAAGGTATGCCGGTATCACAGTGCTTTCCTTAACTGAACGAACGGGTGTTAAATGCACGCGTGGCATTCTTAAGCCACTGTTTTTTTTTTGGTATATCTCAGCTAAAAATCATAGACGGATAGATAGAGAACAGTTCAATCAAGTTGTCATTTCATGACTCACATTAGGTCAAAGCATATACTGCATAATAACTTCCGTAAGGATAAAAGTAGTAAATATTATTGAGACTTCACCTTGTACAAGTAAGCTACGAAGGCTGTTCGAGCCTATTTCCTATATTATACACGCTATCACTCGCACAACAAACGCTAAAACTTGTCCATTCTTTGAATACTCAAGAGAACACTTATGTATTAAGATTTCAGCTGAATATAGAAACTATGTGCTAACTTTCTAACATTATACACACTTGTTGAAGTTCAGAAATAATAATATTATATTTTACACAATGTAACTTATGCAGTGTACAATATTCCTAACGAATTATAAAACTTTTGCGAGATTTTGTAAGCGTCGTATATTATGTATTATATGAAACGATTTTATAAAAATGTTGTTATGCAGATATTATAACATAGAATAAAAAACACATAAATTACGGATATTTCATACAAACGTGACCCTGAAAAAAAAGTTTTTCAAGTGACCTTTTCCAGTTCCTTATTTTATTACTATACATGTTCATTATTCGTCATTTTATAAACTAAAAATATTGCATTAGGACATGTCGTAGACAAATTTATGTGTATCTTTTCTCAGATTAATTCTGAAAACAAAAATATTTTTTATGTTCTGTTCCCACTTCTTTGATTGATTAAGATACATTTAGGTATTTTATGAAGTAATAATATTCCCTTAAGACACAGTGTATACACATTTTTGTTCACTCTTTTTTAATAAATTAATTCTACGTGAAATAAAATCTCTAGCAACACTTTCGTTACTTAAAATATTATCTAATAATCCACGTCACAGTATTCACTAACATCAAAGTCCACTTAGCACATTTAAAGCTAAACTACACCAGCTTAAAAGGCTTCTGCTTAATCGATAATATTATACAGTTAAAGTGTGAAGTTCCCTTTGATTAAAATTATGTTACGGTTTGAATAAAACCGTTTTGTTTATGATATATAAATAAATTAAATAAAAGAGTACACAACCTAAAAAAAAGTGCTACATTTATTGCTAGTTCTTGAAACAATGGCGTAGAATGGAAGACAAGAACTGGTAATACTACGATACTCTTTATTTTTGCAAAGTTGTTTCTTTGTGAGTACCTGCAATGTGACTAATTGGCTTGATTATTTGTATTAAAAATAAATGATTTGTTTATTTGTTAATAAACTTATTTTAATTTCGGCAGCTGCGTGCTATTGCTTCAGCATATAATCCTTAATGCTTTGATGCTGTCAAGAATTGTTTAAATGTTTCGGACAAAATAACGTAATTTATTCAAATAAGTATAATTTCTATAGTGATATTTTTATGTCTAGCAAAACAATTTTACCCGCCAGTTGAGGTTGAGAGTTGTTTTAGTAATGTAATAATCAATGAATCCAAAATAATACTCAAACAGACTAATTAATGAACCATCAATTAAAATGCAGATCAAAGCTTTAGGCGCAGCACTTTAGTCATAATAGTACCATTAGTGGTACGAAGTCAGTAAACAATGCCTATTTGTACCAACTTCTGTCCCTTTACACAATATGACTCTTACTTCATGCTGCACAGAGCAGGACCAGTACAGATCTTTAATTCCTTTTCCTAGAATATACTGACATATTTATTGATTGAGCTTATGGAATAAAACTTTACTATAGAGTACAGTTGAACAGTTGTAACAGAACTATGAACAGTTTTGACGATGTTAGCTTTGTGAAAACCATAACTTCTGGTCCTAGTTATAACTAAAATATGTCTAATATTTGATTCTTTAGAATACAATATATTACGAATGCGTTGGTAAGTCATAATAATTACGATAAATTTGATTATATTTTTTCGAGTGCTATTTAGCACGCGTTCTTAACTCTCTCTCTTTAGTCTGTAGCTTATGTCGTGGTCAGCAAGGACACATCTGGAGCAGACAATCTGTTTCCATCAGTTTCTACCCAGCGCCTTTCTTATTGCAGTTTTGAGGACGACGAGTCTTTCACGTGATCAGTCCATCTGATTGGTGTCCATGTGATCTTTTGTTGTTTGTGTTACCAGACACGATCAGTTTCTCCAATTTCCCTTCGCCTCTGCGCATTGTATGGCCAAAATATGATATGTGTACCATAAACCAAAGACCATATGGCATATACGTTTTAATTCATTGACTGTGACATACGTTTCTCAGGTCTGAGAAGAGTTTCGTAATAAGCAATATTTAAGTATGTTATTTACTATCACACTATATTTTTTTAAGTCCTTAGCGGTAGGATATATAATGTGGAAATGTTGGAGAGACTGGTGCTGCGGGTGCCAAATACACGGACTACGACCAAGGCGTGGTAAACCAAGTCAGACTTTTATGTTTTCTGTTTTCTTGTTTTGTTTACATGTAATATTATGTTCTTAGTTTAAATTTTACACTAGTGAGGTTTTATTATAGTAGTATTAAGTTACTGTAAGAATAGAGAGTAAACCAATATTGACTTTCTAAAAATATGTTTATAAACCCATTGTAAAGACAAATGTTCATATAATGATTACTCTGTGACAGTCATTCATTTTAAGTCTCTTTGCGAATAACATTACTGTTCAAACAGCAAATCACAGTGCTATCAATGGTAAAATAAATTCTTTATAATTTATGGATTTTGTTAATGGATATAATATGTAATAATATATTGCTAATTTAAAAAGCCAGTGGCTTTTTAAGTCAGATATCTATATCTGTTTCTTGATCATTTGTCTGACAATTTTTCTCTTGTTTTGTAAATATATGTAATGTGATGTAAATTAAGTATTATTATTAAAAATCAAATATAATAAATAATTAAAAACATTTAAGCGATCATAGTAGGTAAGAGCTAGTTGGGCCATATACGTATTTTTTTTTTGTTTCAAAAGCGACTAGACTAAAATGTTCAGCTTTAATATTTATAGCTTGTAAGTTAACCTTAATGTAGGCGTTGCAGAAACTTAAAAAATAGTACTAAAAGATATAGAATTAAAATAGCATAGATGTTTAGTGTGCGTAGTGTAATTCAAACGGGGTTTATCAAGGGAGCGAAGAGATGAGACAATGGGATGTTGTTCGTTACGATAAACACTATCCGATATATTCGGTCGCTTTATGTTCTATTTGTTAAGGGTTATATATTATAGACATATAGCTAACTGAAATTATATATACCAAAACATAATTATGCTAAATTTATGTTCTGTTGTTTTTTTTATAACTATAACATTTTCTCTATATAAGTTATTTATAATTTAAAATATTATAAAACTACTATACAATTTACAATTGTACTAAGCAATAATTAAAATACTAAAAAAAAATCATATTTAAAAAGTTTGGTCCCTGTGGCAGGGTGACCTTTATTTAATACTGGCAAGAGTCTCTACTCCAAAAAAACGTCGATTTTTTTATTATGCTAAAAATGTTACCAAATATGGAGTACACAATATGTATTTACAAAAGGTTGTTTCTATTTAGTTTTATAGAACATGTAAAAACTAACAATAAAAATATAGAACATACACTTAGTCCATCTAATTCAGGTGTTTTGTGTGATAGTGTGTAAGTCATGGTGTGTATGTGAGGGTGTGTATGAGGGGTGTGCTCAGTGTGCTCAAAAATTTATTCGCGATCTAATAATTTACCTACTTTTAAATTATTTCACAGATAATGAAACTGTTATTAAAGTAATATTAGAAAACATCACTAACTATTAATAACCTAAAAATTATAATTAAAATGATACATATATAAAGATAAACAATTATAACAACGTTTTTAAATAGCGCTTGAAAGCTTAGTTAGTAGTAAAAATTTGTCTAGACCACTGAGGTGAGATTCTCGTGATTTTTTCTATGTGCACAGAAAATTGTTTCAAACCGTACGAGCATGGAGCTTGAGATTCAAGGAATACTGTCTAACATAAAAATCGTCGAAGTGTGCATAGACAAAAGAAGCGCCTACAGATATCTAACACTTCTAGTTACCGTTATTTTCCACAAGGTATACGATATTTATGGCAATAAAGGTTTACAATAGAATGTAAGTGCGTGTTCCTATTTCACCATGCCTCCTGCTGATAGAGGATCTTTGACAATGTGAGACAAATCTTTGTTTTTGTCTTATTGTTTTTAATTTATTTTATTATTATTTATTACTTAAGTTGTCATGTCAAACATGGTGTAATGGTTGTAGCTCCTTACAAACGATGTGTAAAACAAAAAAGAAACTTGGCAATAAAAAAGTGTGGCGGAGAGTTTATTTCCAGTTCTTCTCTCCCGTTCTTCGCCCTTGATTTGAGAACTCGCAGTAAATGTAAAATTAGAAGCATTTAATGTGTTTAAATGTTCTTTTTTTTGACGTTCATAAGTGTACATTGCGTTACCTATATGAATAAATGATGAATTGACAATAATAATATTACTCATAATGTATGTATCTTCTATGTAACATTCCTTTTAAGGCAACAAATTTGCACGCCATTTTAATCAAAATAAAACAATCCAAATTATCGCAAACCACACATGTAGCGTTTTACTAATTTAACTAGAGTTTCGTTAATATCCAGATTTTCCGATCAAGTATTAAACAAGTAACTAACTGTAACTTCCCAACTGTCGGATACGTTGCGGTAACTTGACGTAGAATCGATAAACTAAGCGAGACGAGCAGCTAATATTGATGTTTTTCAATTTACAACGGCTTAGTACTACTAACTTTGTAATCTATGAACGGGACGTCTGATCATAGTTTTTTTAATACCCACGTGTTTCATGTAATTTTTTATTCATTATAACATTATAAAAAAACAATGATTTTGTGGTTATTATTTTTTATCTGTTTTGTAACGTCCCGGTGGCTCACTAACAAATCTAAGGTTTAAGCCTAACATATTTATTTATTTAATAAAAATAATTCAAACATTTATGTAAAGGTAAAACACAAAGTGGTTGCAATTTCTGCGTCCAACGAAGCGTTAAAATTCTTTACAATAATAATATTATAATTGGCAACAGTAGGAACCGTATTGACGTATTGCTACCATAATGGTTGATCATAGACATTGGAGTGCTAAATTTAAATTATATTTTACATGCTGCTCTTTCGTCTGTTGGTTTTTATTCTGATGAATTATACCAGTCCTTAAAAATTTCCATTGGTGATCAGCCAAATTATATCATATTTTCGGTACAGAAACAGACAACAGATTGATTGAATACATTTACTACAAACTAAACAACATTTGTAAACCTGAATTCCAATGACATCTGTACACATCATTTCAGTGGCATCTTCAGTCCTGGTTTACAAAATATTAACTATTACATACAGTATACATATATACTAAGAACTTGTATTTTTAAATTCTTAATTATGAGTATACAAATAGATTATAATAAATAAAAAGTACGATAAGTACTACGTATAAAATCATTAGAACAGTACTTGGAATTATCTAAAAGCAAAAGTAGTAATTCAATTTCTTTTTATGTATCATGGGGCAAACGTGCACGAGGCTCACCTGATGTTAAGTGATTCCACCGGCCTTAAATACTCGCTTTACCAGAGGGCTTGCAAGTGCGTCGCTGGCCTTTTGAGAAAATATTCCACATATTAGTGGAAAGCGGAAAAAACTGCCTTAACAAACGCTTGTGGAACGACGGACGTCGGAGATCGGTGGAATGTCCGATGATGAAACAAATGAATAATTAACGAATTAAGACTTCACCTGCATACATGACCCTTGCTTTAAATAATATTCAGAATTCCTTGTATTTTTATAGTAATCATTATAAGTATTTGAAATATTGTAAATGCTTTATTTAAATAGGAGGTAAAACAAAAATGAATGGTTCTGTGAGATCAACTTGTAATTCAGTTCGACATTGATTGATTTTCCATTCTCGTATTGTCGATTTAAATGCCTAGAAAAGCCCATTTTTTTTAAAAGTCTAAGTAAGTAAATGAATCATTGGATTAAATCACAAATAAAGTTCACTTAGGCGTCATCTTATCAGTTAAAAAAAATATAATTAATATTATTCATTGTAGTTGTTTCTTTGTATTCTTGTATCGTGTTTCTCTTCTGTATTGTGTAACTGTATTTTTTTATAGCTGTACTTTAATAAGTCTACTGTTTCTTGCCTGCTGTTGTAATTTTGTTAAAATATAATAATATACAATTAATGACTAAGCGTGATATATTATTGTATTAGTATATTTATTTATTGACGTTAGCCACATCATACTACATAGTTTGTAACTTATACCGTAGTATATTTATCTAAAATTATTATTAATTATTTATTATTTTATCTAAAATGTATGACGATTTAGGTAAACATAAATGTTACAAAAATAAAGAATACAAATGAAATATATACAAGATAAATAAAAGTACTAGAACTTTTTGTTGAGCAGAAAAAACTTACCACCAAAAGGGCGGACTTATGAGATCTTATCTTATCTTTATATTTTCGGTTTTAATAAATTCATTTCAACGGACATTGATGCAAATTAATTGCATTATTAACAAAATAGGTAGGTAAACGACAAGACAGGGAGTGGAACAAATAGTGCTTCGTCACACACACACACACACGACCTTCAAATGAAAAGATCAAGCTGAAGATTTACAACTCGACTGGCTTTAAGTAATCGTAGTCAAAGGGACCGCATAAGATTGTTGGATTATTAAAATAACACATTTAAACACCTGTTGTGGTAAAGATAAATTTAAGCAAGACCTAGTTTGGAAGTGAAACTTCTTTGACGGCATTGGAAAAAAAATTACCGTCACATTTTTACACAATTATCCATTACTCGTTTTCGTGTCCCTACCACGGTTGGTTCAAAGAGATTCGAAGCCATTAATAACAAAAATATATAACGATAACATAGAAAGTAATAATTATATTACAATTAATGAAATTCTGTATTAATCTTGGTAGTAATAAGGTAAAATGAAATAATTGTATTATTTATATTCATGTCTATGGTAATAAAAGCCTTTTGTTAAACTTTATCTATCACTTTATTTATAAGGAAAAATAAGGTCAGGTCACTTCTTACATGTGTACACTAGTTCTCGCACACATTTTTTAATATGATTTGACACACTTTAAACTTATAACGCAGCGAGATTTAATTTAAAAAATGTGATATGAATATTCCCTCGGTACTTACTTTTAGGCTCCAAAACCCATCTAGTTTTTGTATACAAACAGTAATCCACAAACAGTGCTACATCAGAAATCTCCATAATACCGGATCGTAATTTTCGATAAATAGGCTTCGCACTCACAGAATTTAATGCAAAATTAGTATTTGAATAATCCCCGTGTGATGTTGAATTACTGATTCTGGCATTATTTTGATATTATGGTACGATGAGCTATATAGATAGTATACTGTTCTTCTATTGATATTTATACCATAATAACTATGTAGGTTATCAGCTTTTTATGCTTGTTACACGCCGTCGACTTTTCAGTTTAAGGTATTATATAAGTATAAGGCATTAGGCGAGGAAGTGATCGATAAAATTTCCATTGGTGCTGAGCCAGGGGTAAAACGTACGAGTTTAGAGATGTGAGTAGCAAGCTTAGGCCAACAAACCAACACGTTATTACATAAACTAACGAAGGATAACGATACATTAAGAAAGGTGTTAAATTTATTAATTTAACACACAACCATGACATATACAGCTTAAAAATGCATAAACCTTCCTCATGTACATTATTGGAAATAAGTACATTATTGAGAATTGCAATAAATTCCGTGAGAATAGCTTTATCGAGAACAGACATATACACGTAGCGGTTTCCTCACGATGTTTTCCTTTACCGTTTTTCGACCTTATTTACTCCCATATAATAATATAGGGGAGCTTCTAACTAATATTTGTATTTTTAAGATTTTTCCAATAAGCAACAAGAAGCCTGTTCCCGATTTCCCGGTTCATAAATACCAAGTTTTATAATACTATATTTGTACTATCCATTACCTCCATATATATAACTGACTAACCTATCCCGGCTTCACACGCCTAAATTATTTTTAAATAAATTGGAAATAAATACAGTCTAAAGCTAAAACAATATGTAGGTCCTTTAGATTTTCAGGTTATTCGTTACAAATACAAATCTTACCTCTGTATAACTCATCTCATCTATATACTCTGATGAAAAACGTATGAAGTAAGGTGCATGAGGTTATTTTATATCTTATGACATAGGAATTCGATGAATTGCTGAAACAAAATAATAACCAAAACGTAAACGCTCTAAGGCCTAAATGAAAATGGGCAGGCCATATTTCTAGAGCGCGGGATATATGTTGGACACTTAAAATAACAAAATGGACCTACTGGAAAGAGATGTATAGGACGACAAAAGAAAAGATGTACTCATGAAGTTATAGAACTAGTGAAAACTCGATGAATATTGATCAAAACAAGGAGAAATAATCATATATGGAGATGGTTTTTACCCTAAAAGGTGACCATTTTACAAAACTAGATCATTAAAAAAAGTGCGAACAAAGTACACATGAAGTGAAACTTCTTTGTAAATTAATTATTACTAAGGTAAAAGCCCCAATAGCCGATTATGTACCAGTATATGATCACTCCATGTATTTGTATATCTATATTCACACTGTTTACACATTGTATACCTGGTAATTATAATATAAATAAATAAAAAGTCGTGTGTGTGCGTTGAACAAGACGTTATGCGACAGAATTGCCATCTAAAGTTCTAATATGTAATTACTAAACGAATACAACAACCATTAGTGTGTATTTTCTCTCGATCTACCTTTCTCACTATCTCTCAATCGGTCTCAATCGGTCTCTCCGTTTCTTCGACAAAAAAAAAAACACTACACATCTTCGTGATGTTTCGTCCGTAAAAAAATACCCTTAAGCGCCTCAGAAGTTTCACTCAAAAAAGAAAAAGAAATCTAACTTAATATTTTTAAACTTATACTATACTAATTCTAATATTTAAAAATGTAAACTAAAAGATTGTTGTATGGATTAATTCATAAAGCTTTAATAATAATTATGATAAACAAAAACAAAATAGTAGGGTGTCTCAGCTTACTTGTCTCAAAAATATGCATGACTCTTTGTGTGGTTAACATACCAGTACCTAGTATTGTCTTTTGTTAACGTATCTTTTACACATTAAGAAAACACTTTTCAAACGGATTGAAGCTATGCATTATTATTATAAACTTATAATTATTTACATAATTTTAAATTATTTTTTTCCGACGTTTCGCGTGCTATACAGCGTGCGTGTCACCGTAACCACGTGACACGTTATAAGTTTATAATAATAATACATAGCTTCAATCCGTTTAAAAAGTGTTCCCATAATGTGTTAAAAGTGTATAACGGTATATATCCTTTATGTGTGCAAACCTTGTTTATACAAGTATTCAACTGTATAACAAAACAGGACAACTTTTTGAATTAAACTCGTAAAGCGATACTTTCTTCAAATACTTTATCCAATTTATAAATGACAGTTTTAAAGTATCGTCATAAAATATCCACGTTATCCGAGGAATTGTAGACGCAAGATTAATTTTGTCGCGTTCTGCCTTTCAAATGTTGGGGATTGCGCGCTTGTGATGTTCAGAATATCAATTTCATATACAATTATGTATAGCAGTGTTGCGATTAATAATAATAATTTTATAATGTATAAGATGGTTACTTTAAGATGTATAAACGGGACGCTGTGTTAGCCCAGTAGGGTTAGGGTTATGCGTTCAAGTCCCAGCTGTGAACTAAAGTTTAGGTCTTCATAAGAAATTGAGGATCTGAGGAAACTGGTATGCGTACGGTATGGTACGCGTACGCTAACAATGTGTCTATTAAAGACAATGTAAGAAACAAATTTAGTCTGAGGCTACACTTATATTCGGGCTGAAAAGTTCGTAGTCTAACAAAGTAAAAAAAATGTTGACTATTCAATAACCTCTTCGTGGGAACTCCCCAGTACCAGCTCCTTCCACTTGACCGTATTCAACAAAGAGCGATTCGAATCGTCGAAGACCAATCACTTTGCGTGCGGCTTGATCCCTTGGCCTTGCGTAGGGTGTTGGGTCTCTGCATCTATTATGGGGAGTGTTCAGAAGAGTGGTTTCGTCTAATACCTGAAGTTGAGTTTCATTATCGGACGTCAAGGCAAAATAGAAAATACCATCCGTTTCACCTCGTCGTCCATCGTTCCACAACTGAGCGTTTTCTAAGGCAGTTTTTGCCACGCACCACCACTATGTGGAACCAGCTGCCCACTGAAGTATTTCCGAACCAATTCGACTTAGGGTCCTTCAAGAAAAGAGCCAGCAACGCACTTGCGAGCCCTCTGGCATTGGGAGTGTCCATGGGCGGCGGTATCAGTTAACATCAGATGAGCCTCTATAGTTGCCTTCGAGAGCGTTACGTCGATTATAGCGGCCTTAAAATTTGATACCATTTTTAAATAGTAATTTAGCACCATTGGATTCTTACTATTGCATAAACAGCTGAATTGTTTTGGTTACAAATATTATACTAAAATACTTAATAAAAGTAGGAATACAAAAAGATACCTATATACTTCACTTCATTTTATTTATGTTTGAATAAATAAACTGCAGATTAGTTACATTTAACTAAAAATAATAAGGGATGCAACAGACGGCCTTATCGCCAACAAGCCATCTTTTCCTTGCAACTATGGTAAGGAAAAATAAAAATACTAAGGGTAAAGTGCAATGAGTGCATAACCAAATCAATAAAAATAGAATTAGAATTTATTTATTTTTAATAAAGTTGAAAGTAACATACCGAACATCTATTAAATTTTGGAATATATTGTCACTTTAAAGATTTTCACTGATCGTATAAATTCAAACTAGAATGCAACAAACTATTAGCAAATTGCGACTGTTTGTGAATTCTGAAAACCCCCGGGAAAACTCAAGTTGTCGCCGAGTTGCGACAATTTATACCAATTCAAATGGATAAGTAAATTGTAACTGGCATTTCCGGAACTGTGAACGGGTGTTTAGTAGGTAGTGGAAACAGCTTTTCTGGCTTAGTTGATAAGAAAGATTAAAGATCATAAATCATGTATTCTATAAAAAAATATTGGATCCGAAACCAACACGCTCACACAACGCAGGGCGGAAAGCCGCGCAGCGGATACTTGAGAATGTAGTGCTTGGCATCTCCCTCCGAAATCGCGTACGAAATGAGGCCAATTGTAAAAAGTCCGTGAGTGACGTACTAAGTGACGCAACATCAATTTAGTGGTGCGAAAGCCACCAAGCTTTTGGACAAGAACAAAATAGAATATAATAGAAAAATGTTTATTTCCCTAGCTCATATGTTACACTATGTCCACAGGTCAATGGTGTATTCGGCCTGTGGTGTGTCAGCTACTTACAGTCTACCTATGTTTGTACTATAGAGATCTGTATATGTGTCGTGTAGTGTGTGCTGTGAGCTTGTTAGTGTGTAAGAACAGAATAAATTTATAAAAGTTCATAATGTTCTATATTGCCTATTTACAGCTAATTATAATTTATGAGGACGTGGGGCGGTCGTTCGCTTGCTGAGCAGCCGACTCCTGGCTTTTTTGATACATAATCTATTTCACCTAGTCTAGTAAGAACAAAAGACCGTTCGAACGGTCATCGACAAGGTGGACTCACAACATCGTCTAGGGGGTTGGCTCCCAGTGGATGCAGAGGGGCCAGTGTAAGGCGTACTGGAAAATGAACGTCCTACATCCAGAAATGTACCAAAAAAGCAGGTTATGATGATAATGATTATGATGAATCTAAAGGCTAAGCTGACTTTTAGCCTGGCGATATGACTTCAATATTTTTATAATAAGATATCCCGGTTAATCTTAAACTGCAAGTTCCAGTTCAATAAAGTTGTATCTAGCACGCAAACTTTTTATTAACTTAAACAGCTCAACTCACAAAAGCTTGTAAACAATATTCTAGAAAGATATTTCATTTCTTTACCTTAAAACGTATTGTGTCACTGAGCTCGTGAACTCACTCGGTTAAAAATACAAATAAGGGTTGAAATATATTTAAATTTATAAAATAAATTCGTAAAATAGACTTGTTTCGTTATAAAGCTATATGAAATATATAGGTAGTCAACGCTTGGTATTATTAACTTCAACAATTTTAATACGATTTCCAGTGATGAAGGCTTTCGGCAAAAAGCCTAATAGGTTATAAAGAACCAAGTTCGGGGTAATAAAAATCTTCGAATTTAGTTTTTGAAGTTATACTTCTTTTGGCGCGTCAGGGAAAAATGATAAGAGTAAATGTTTACGGTGCCCACGTGTCGGTTTTTTAAGACACCCTGAAGTTAGCATAGTTAACATTTTAAAATAAAAATGTCTATTTCTTTAATTACGTAGAAATAAAATAATAAAACGCGATATAATAAAACTTTCATTGTATTAAATACCTTTTTTCAGTTGCTAGTGTAGTTTTTTCTAGAAACGTAGAATTTTTTTTTAAAGATTTTTATCTTGTTACGCCAAAGAAGTATGTATACACATGTTTTTTTTTATATTAAGTAGATTTTACCTTTTCTTCTAAAAGCTACAGCGTTGGAACGTACTCAAGACTTAGATACCCCGAAAAATCTACGGACCTTCACAACCTAGTTAAGTAGTCGTTATATTTATGTTATACTTGAGCGTCGTAAATACTCATTTCGATAATTTAATGGACCAATCCGAGTATAAGTAAGATAATTATGGTATTAAAGGAATTCTTCCAATGAATTACAACAAGATTCGTTTTATTTTGTATTAGCAATATCCGTTTTACGTACAAAATGAGATTCTTAGTATAAATATAAAAATGTAAGAAGAGCGCAAAAGAAAAGCGATTTCAAACCTTAAGAGCGTCGACTACAGTAAGTTAGATTTGTTATTTAAGAATTTTATAGCTACAAACTTAAAACGAGTTTTCAGTAGGACTTTAACACTCTGAAATCTTTTATTTCGTTTTCATATTTTGTCAAACAAAAGATAAATACGGGATTCTTTATTCGTTTAATTAAAATGTATTTTCACGTGAATGAAATAGCGGTCAAAACAGCTAGTGACTTTATAACAAAACAATAGAGACTATTTATATTGTCGACTAACGAAACCGGGAAATATTTTGATGCTAATAGATATTTAATTGCTAACGTGTCAACATGCTACAATTTTAGAGCGACCTAATAATATCTCCGACCTCATACAGGCATCATCATTATTTCAAATTTGTTGAATTTTAATTCAGGTCGAATGTCAGACCTAGGTGATTAGTTGTCTTTATGCAAGGGTAAATCTAAATGCCAGTTTTCTTTCATGTTCGAATACAGAGGGTATGTATAAAGTTTTATATTTATTGATGAGGCAAACATATTTTACACAAATATTTTAGTCAACGTTAACGAAAAGCTAAATTTGTTGGTAGATAGAATACATGAACTCAGGTTTAACACAGCTCCGTAAATGTAAATACTATTGATTGGGGAAACCAAAATTAATACTTTTTGTACTCATAAGCATTCATAGGTTCACTAAAAGTTCCCTAAATACTAAAATCAAGGCAATGCTTGAAAGGTGACTAGGTTATTTATTAAAAAAAATATGTAGCAGATAATCATACGTACGCAGGTCCAGTACTATAGGGACATCGCTATGTCCCGGTTGACGAGATTCTCTTCCGTGTTTTATATATACTGACTACTGTATAGTTCAGGTTTGTGTACTCAATTTCCGCACTTAGACTCATAATTGGGCCGTTATGCGTCCGGACTAATTTAGCTAGCCTAGCTCCTTCCAGAGGCACAGAAGTAAAAACAAAATTTTCACTTAAATTTCAAAACTCACATTACATACACTTACTATAAATCTCAAATAATATCTTGTCAACCTGTCCTATACTGATACAGAAAATATTATTGTGCAAAAATAGTTTAAATATAAATTTGTGTTATATAGAAATCATCAAGGTAAATACAGTTTATATTATATGTTAAAAGGAAGAGACTGGCTGCCCACAACACAGGGAAGCCAGTGCACTTTACTAATATATCCTGTTTATTGTGTAAAATAAAGCTTATCTTTCTTTCTTTCTTAAGCCTCCTGGGTACTGCACAGGCTTCACGCAGCGACCTCACTGCTCCGAGGATTTCTGCACATTGTTTAGCCACAGCCTCGCATTCCAGGACTACGTGGGTGACTGATTCCTCTGCGCTGAAACAGCCTCTGCACAAGGGGCTGTTTGTCGCGTCTAAGACAAAAATATGTTTATTAAGGAGACAATGGCCCATAATTGTCCTAATCATTGTTTTGTGATTAGTTCTACTGAAGCTAAGAAGTCGCTTTTCAGAAGCGGGTTCACTGCTGGCAGAGCCATTTTAGACTGTTTGCAGTCCGCACTTTGCGATCATCGCTGACGTTGGAGTTCAGCGGATGTCTGGTGAATCCAGGTGTATTACGGTATAAAACAATTAAAAATTTTGATATAAACAAAAAAAAATAAACAAAAAAAACATATGTATAAAATAAATAAAACAAGAAAGTATAAAAAATATAATATTATATATAAGACCTTAAAGTGCCACTAAAATACTGTGTGTGTGAGAGGTTTGTATTCATTAAAAAATAATTTGTTTACAGATCAACCGTATTCAGTCCAGATTTAACTTTTTCAGTCGCAACTCTTTTATAAAAATAAAACGGAATATTGTATTGGGAAATTGAAATATTTAGCTTTTACAAACACTGCCTGGTTTGGACAGCTATCACCGAATATTTGAAACAGTTGGTATCTTAAACGATATTATTCATTTTAGTTCATAAAATGATGGTCAAAGATTACCAATATTCAACAACTTATTTGGACCAAACTATATGACATAATAAAACAAAAATTAAATTATTATTGTAAGCTACAGGAATATTTGTATTGATTTTTTTATTACTTTCAGAATTAGAAGGTAAAACAAATCAGTGTAATCAGTGGAGGTCATGTGTTCGATACCCGGTGAAAAGGTTTTTGTTTCGAGTTGGTAATCACATAGGGCTGTTGAAATATTTGCGTTAAAACAAATCAAACTGATAAGTAGTAAGATACACCTTGCTTTATATAATCTATAATCTATCTATCATCTAAATTAAAGTATAATGCTAAATATAATTGTTATATATTTTTATTTCTATTATTTTTTACGTAATCCAACAGCTTACATAAATTATATATTAAAAAAAACTAAAGATATAGCCAACGATGGAATATATAAGACGAGTATATAAACAAGGGGTTCAAATATTTACAAAAGGAAAAAAACAATAAAAAATATTGAATATATAATAATTTAATATATTTCAGTAATATGTTTTTAATATGAAGTCTGCATTCTATTATAATATGTTGTTTTTAAGACCCAAAATTACAAATTACACTCACTCCCTGACATGCTCACACACACTCATTCATGTACTCAGATGTGTTGAAAACAGTTTGAAAAACAAAACAATTAAAAAAAGATGTTCAATTATATAATTTTTTATGGAATTTACTATTAAGTTTGTTATGGAAGAGCAAGATACAGTTATTCTTTTACTTAAAAGGGTTCCCACATCTTACACATTCAATTGTTGCCAAATGAATAAACACATTTTTACTATTATTTATTTAATATCTTAATTTAAAAATTTATAGTGTAAGTAATTCATAATAAATAAATAAATCAATGGCGCTACAACCGTTTTAGGGCTTCAGATTTCTGTATCTGTTTCATGATCATTTGTGAATCTAACAGGCAAGCATGTGAGCCTTCTGTGCCTGATGCACGCCGTCAACTTTTTGGGTCTAAGGCAAGCCGGTTTCCTCACGATGTTTTCCTTCATCCATCCGTTCGAGCGGATTTGAAATTAAAGTAATTAATAATATATAATAGAAACACAATAGATATTCTTGCGGTTTAATAAAATCAATTAAGTTTTATAATTAAGTTTAGTGGTTGCTTTTCATAGTGCAGATCGTTTATATTAATTACTTTAATACAAATCTCAATTATATCAAAAACCTCTCGGTAACTTAGCGCTTTATCCTGTGGCCACTGATTCAACATTTCACGTCCAAATGCCATTGAATTTGTGATGTGTTCAAAACTTAAAGTGTTTTTTGTAAATATTGGGAGCCGTTTAAATCATTTATTTTATTATGTTACGTATTGATGCATTTAGATGATGAAGCAAGCCTGCCTAAAAGATGCGGTCTGCTATTTTCTAAAGAGTTTCTATTTATATTACTATTATAGAGGAAAGATTTATGTAGTTTTTTAAAGGAAGTGAAAATGCGATTTTGCAGGCCCGCCCTTAGTGTATTTCATACTTGACGTGGAGACTGTGTGACGTCTATCCAGCGCTCTCGGCTATTCATATTGGTAGCAAGGTCCTGCCCATTAAAACACCACATTTCCACACGGATCCCCCAAAGGACGTGGGTGTCAATATTTGAATGTTAATTAGGCCTGAATATTTGTTATCGGTTTTGTCAGTCCATCACTTATGTGCAAAAGCAATGGGCTGACAACAT
Organism: Pieris brassicae; assembly: GCF_905147105.1. Lineage (NCBI taxonomy): Eukaryota > Metazoa > Arthropoda > Insecta > Lepidoptera > Pieridae > Pieris > Pieris brassicae. The sequence continues at coordinate 13,345,697 of NC_059670.1, read as the reverse complement.
AATAGAAATTCTTGCGGTAAAATGGATGGAAGCAGCAACGAATAGATTGAAATGGAATGTTTTGGAGGAGGCCTTTACCAAAAAAAGATCTATATTAAAGTAAACAATATGGCGCGTTTGTAAAAGTGTTATGTAGAAATGATTATGTCTTTTACCGTTACAATGTCAAATGGAATAGCTGCCCACGGCACAGGGAATCCGAGTGTGGTCCCAGGCACAGGGATTCCACACTAGTACATTTTATTTTTAACTAAATATGCCCTTTTATTACGTATAATAAAGTTTTTGGAGTTATAATTATTTTGGTGCGTTAGAGAAAAATTATGAGAGTAATTTTTTTTAACCGACATTCTTACACCGTCACAAAAAACCGACACCCTGATGAAAGCTATAGGCAACATTTTAAGTTTTTGTGATTTTTTAATAAACTTTATGTAACTAGATGATGCGTTATATTAAAACTTTCAATGTATTAAACACCTTTTGTCTATTATTAGTGTCGGTTTTTCTACAAATGTAGAATAAAAAAATTTAAAAGACTTTTATCTAGTTACGCCACAGAAGTATAACTTCTAACGCGTATATAACATAACACACACGTTGTGTTTCTTTCTTTCTTTCTTCCAATAATAACAATCCTGGACGATAATTAAATTAAATAACTTATAACCTCCTTATACTGACAAACCTCACATTTGAAATGTTAATTTTATTGTACATAGTATAAAATTAAACTGGTTTAAATAAATAAATACACCAGTGGCTATATTTATATCCAATATTCAAAAAAGTAAATGTCTGATCTTGATTTTTTTTTTTGAGAATATCTTTGAGTTTATTATGCGGAATAACTTTTATGTGGTTCATCACGTGTATCTTAAAACTTTGGCTGGATACGCCCTTCATGTTTTTTTTTCACAATTTGTGTCTTAGTGGTGCTGGCCTAGTGGCTTCAGCGTGCGACTATCATCCCTAAGGCCGTGTTTCAATCCCCGGCTGTGCCCCAATGGACTTTCTATGTGCGGATTTAACATTCGCTCAAACGGTGAAGGAAAAGTTGACGGCGTTTGTCAGGCACTAGAGGCTGATCACCTACTTGGCTATTACCAAATGATCATGAAACAGGTACAAAAATCTGAGGCCCAAATCAAAAAGGTGTTTTAGTCAAATCGTGAGTCAAATATAATTTTTAGTTAAATTAAAATTTTCTGTGAAAACAATTCATAGGATGGTGTTCGATAACAGGTGACAGCGCGCAGACGATTGCAATGATTGAAATAAGACCGCTAAAAACGCGTCACAATTTATGAATACAGCAGACATTTTTAAAGTGATTTAAAAAGCAATCTGAGAGAGCTCTCAGGACGTGTAATCAGAAACCTTGTAAATATTTGATTTACAGCTAAATGACGTCTACCGCAGCTTCGTATTAACTTAATGATATTTCAGAAATGCCTAAATTATGAAAAACACATATCTTCGTACAATATTCAAACTGGTCGAATAAATTTTGATCAATTATGTGTTGTATATAGGACCTTTGTGTAATAATTGTAGTACACAATTTATATATTCTTTTTTGGATATCGACACTAGGAGTTTTTCAAAACAATATAAATAAAAAAAACCCTAAAAAGCACTACAACCTTTTTAGGTCTGGGCCGCAGATATCTGTATCTGTTTCATGATCATTTGTCAATCTAATAGTCAAGTAGGTGATCGGCCTCCTGTGCCTGACGTTTTTTGGGACTAAGGCAAGCGGTTTCCTCACGATGTTTCCCTTCACCGATCGAGCGAATGTTAAATGCGCACATAGATAGAAAGTGTGCACAACTGGGGATCGAACTTATGACATCAGGGATGAGGGTGGCACGCTGAAGCTTGAAGCCTGAATTAGTATAAGTATGAATAATACAAAGCGAAACATTATCCTTCATCATTAAAAGCCTCAAAAGCCCGCAAAACTTTCGATTCGTAATTCATGAAATCATTTAAAACTTTCCGTCAAACTTAAATCGACTTGCCTTGTACCACGTAGCCAACTTCTATTGCTCTCCTAAAGTTTTATTTGACCTAAAAGAAGTTTTATACTAATACAAATACGGTTGATATTATTGTGATGTATATTTTGGTGAGACTGTATTATTGTGTGGGCCATGTTCTGTTCTGGCAGGATTTAGCGAGTAATGATTTGTAAAACCACTATGCATTAGTAAAATTGACTGTACATTTGACGAAGATTTATGGAAAATTTGTTACAGTTACAGTTACATCCAAAACCTGTATAATCAAAAATTTAAACATTTATACACTTGGAATGAAAGTTTAATAATTACATTAATTAATAGTTACAACTAGGAAAACAAATTGATTCTAATTTGACAAAATTTTAATTTATTTTAATGGCTATTGATATATTATATTATTAGATTTGAGATATACATAATAATTATATTAAAACTATTTTTTTTGTTATATAAAAATAGTAACAGATTCGCTTATACTATATTACCTCGCTGATAAGCTATAGCAATATTAAACGCTGTTCTGAAATTAATATAAAATATTTAGACAACATCTGGGTATATACACTGCAGCATGTACGAGTAATGCAGCGTGTAAAATCATTAATTTTAAAAGAATTATTTTAGTTACTTTTATTGACGGTTATTTACGGTTATAATAACTTGTATATAATGTTTCTGCCAGTCCAGGGAAAGAGCTTTCAAATCAACATCAGACGAAAATCTAGAATTGTTTAGCAATCGTAGCAAGAATCGTAGCTTCGTAGAGTCAACCCTCTACGCCAGTGACGCGCGAACCGTTGTATACGGTGGTTGTGTTTCTGACGACTACTGTACGCGGGAAAAGTGTTATCTCGATCGTCTAATAGTTTAATTTGTGTTAATTTGGAATGATTCTTATAGATAAAGTTAATTTGGGTAAGTAGTGTATTATTTATGTAATTATTTGTTTAGATATTTTGACTTTGACAACGATTTATACTAGAAAAATTTAAACATATCTTAGTATTATTATACAAACTAATTAAAGGACAATATTGAAACAGAAAACCATGCTGTAGACAATGATAACTTTCTCTTCCGTTTCGATTTTATCCATGACCTCAATAATATTAAACACTAAACTTTTAATTTCTACCATGCATTTGTGTGTATGCGTAACTAATTTAAACAATACATTTATTACTGTTATTATTGCAAATAATTATCTTTCAGAGGATAATTAAACCTTATACAACCAGTACTGTTAAGTCTAAAGCGCTTGAATTTAATGTCTAAAGTATCGAGACAAAGGCAGCAGATTGGATAATTGTGATGACGACTTTATAGATTGGCAGAACTTCAGCTTTAGCAAATGTTAAACAATCTCTGGTGATTAGAATTTAGTCAAATCTTCATGAGATAAACATAGAATAGTAATTGATAATAAAATAGATGTCTACCGATTCAATGGCGTGGAATAAGTGATACCTGTATCTTTTATTCCATAAGAAACATATTTCTTTTTATTAATTAACCAACTAATGATGTTATTTTAAGCGTGGAAGCATTATTAAACTCTTTATTTCTAAAGTTGGAATATCGCACTTGCATGACCGATAATATGTTAAAACAAATGAAATTATACATTTTCCTAGAATACACGTTCAATAGAGCCTTTTCTTAGTAAAATGATTTATATTGCACTCCAGGGATTTCCAGGAATAATACTATTTTGATGAAATTGCTATTGTGTGCCATTTGTATAAAATTATTGGAATACAATTCTTGTTATATATATATATATTAATATAGTACGAGTAATATAGACAAAAGATATTCAAATACTTGGAAACTTCCAATCTCCAACATATTTCTAATTGGCTTTATTCTTTCTCTCTCCACAGAGAAGTCTTCCACAGTGTGGTTTACAAGACACTTTCCTTTACGAAAAAGCGAACTCTGAAATCGACTCCCGGTAGGACTTCCCTGAGAGGTAGGCCTCCAATTGTTCAAAGTAAAATTATGCTCTTCCGTAAAATGCCGGCAACTCACCCACTAAAAATGGGTTTCTATAGGCTGCGATGACTGCCCTTTTTGGGCGTCCCTCAGCCTTGTTTGCCCCCCATTTCTATAAAAAAACAATTTTGAACTAATTTTACTAACGAGTTCTTAGATTATAATATTTAATTATAAGGGGAGCATATCAGAAATTGCATTTTTGAGACAGTTTTTTCCACGCACCAGCACTATATGAAGTGTTTCCAATTCGACTTAGGATGAAGAAAAGAGCGTACGAACTCCTAAAAAGTCGGCAATGCACTCCCGAGCCCTCTGGCATTGAGAGTGTCCATGGGCGGCGGTATCAGTTAACATCAGATGAGCCTCGTGTTCTATAATAAATAGAATGACATATTGCATATAAGCAGTTAACTAACGGTAACTATAGTTCTACTTATCATTACAATTATACTAAATTACGATATTGGTTTCGATTGGTCCGATGCATCAATTAAGCTTTTGTGGCGCTGATTGAACCTTAATTTAGTATTGTCTTACGTTTTAAGATGGACGTATTAAAGCGCTGTAATCTGCTTGAATTAAACGATCGTATAATATATCAAATTTGACATTTCAAACAAGACTTCGCTGTTTAATGTGATAAAACGAGAATCGCCCCGGTCTTTTTTCTGTGGATAATTTAGTAGTATTATATTCTGCGGCATTAGTTACTGTAGCAACCGATTGTATTATCTCAAAACAATGAACAATTTTAGCGACGGTAATGTATTTCTGTCAAATTTCTGACAAGGGTTTGACAATGTACATTATAAGTACGTGTCGTCTTTAATTACATCACAAAACGAAAAGCGAAAGATAATTTGTGTATTATGTTAATAAATGTATAGAAATATACGAAATAATGATATTTATTTATTAAAATTCAATCCAAAAATTAATAAAAATAAAAGAGTTTTATTTTTATTTTAGACTAAGCTCATCAAAGATTGGTACTTCTTTTAATTGACAGATAATTTGTTATTATTTACTTAGGCTACCAGTATAAATATTGTTATAGAGTAGTTTTGGCCTAGTGGCTTTGGGCTGCGACTCTCATCTCTGAGGTCGAATAGGTTCTATCCCCGGCTAATAAACAACTGGCTTTCTCTATATGTGGGCATTTAGCATTCGCTCGAACGGTGAAGGAAATAAAACATAGTAAGGAAATCGGCTTGCCACTGACGCAAAATGTCGATGGCGTATGTCAGGCACAGGAGTCTGATTACCACCTATAGGCACGTAGAGGAGTAGATTGACAAATCATCATGTATCAGATACCGAAATCTGAGGCCCAGACTTTAAAAGCTTGTAGCTACACTCTTTTTTTTACTCACTTACTATCTTAAACTAAAGTTTATTACTGATTAAAAGAAAATCTTATATTCGTCTCTCAGTCTTCCAAACCTGATCAGAACTGAGACGATTTACTTAAGTAGCGGAATTATATGCAGAATTTGCGACTGCTGGTGTAATATAATAATAAATATGCTTTATCTTTACACATAATTCTACTGTGCATCCATACGATGTCACTGAACTCTTTAATGGTTGGACCGATTTGAAATAATTTTTGTGGTGAAGCTTCTTTATAAGCGTTGGAAAAAAAATTGCCGTCACATTTTTCGGTTACGCGTCACATTTTTCCGTTACACGTTTTATCGTCGCTACCACGGTAGATTCGAAGAGATTCGAAGCCATTGATAACAAAAATATGTAATAACGATAACAATTAATAATATACAATAATAACGGTAAAATGAAATAATTATATTATTTATAATCAAATCGTAACATTAATAATGTCCATTTTATGAAGTGTATTTCAAATCTGCGACAGACTTTAAATATGTCAAAATGTGACACTCTATCTGTCAAAACAAATGACAAGGGTGGACATTTTATGAGATGTGCTCTTTTATTATTTCACTACATCTTCACTGAGATAGGTTGACGTTGATTAAAGTAGGAAGAATGGATTGAAAAGAAATTTTATTGGACCGAAAGTAATCGCAAAGTGAGAATGGCAATACTTTGTAATACTGGGCATAATGCGCCACGATATTTCTATCATAAGATGAATTTGCTTTGATGATAGCAACATTGTATTATTGTCTTTTATTATGTTTAATATATTTTAGTATATTAAGATTTCTTCAACAACATAATCGCGAATATACAATTTCATTAAAATACAATTGCGATCAAAATTTACGTTACCTTCAGAAATAAATGTAGATCAAATATGTGTATGTGGATTAAAATAAAAAAAAACACATTTGGTTTAGTGTGGACTTTAAGACCAGATCTTGGTATTTTTATAACAAGTACTGTTGATTAGTACCACAGTCCTTAACTAGGGTCCAGTGGCTTTGTAAGTAACACCCTTGAATCATCGAGGCGCACATTACATTCCATTTCGTGACTTTCATGGCTAAACGGTAATGCCAGCCGTCGGCTAGGACTACAATAAGTCATAAGACTACGATCAATATAACGCGAATAAAACCGTAAGGCACAACTAGTGTTAGATATAAAAACAAGATAAAACAAATATAATAAGCGAGGAATGAGAATTCTATAATTTATCCAACGCTATCGGCTTATGGAGACAATATTAAAACCAGCTTCAATAAATCATGTTCCGTACGCTCTTAGCGCCAATAATTTCCCCAGAGGCAAACGACCAGTTTATATTGACCCCCCCGATACTAACACAGTTTATCTTGTATATTTTAAAGTCTACACTTGTTTGAACATCTTTATTGATAAGAATAGATCCTTATTTATAAAAAAATATTAAGAAATACTTAAGTTGTTGTTGTTGTAAATATTGTTTGTTCTAGTGGGATACTTCCTCACCGACTAATAAAAAAATACCTTTCATGTATGGGACTAACTAACTTTTCATGTAGTTCTATCGGACTAACTTTTCATGTATGGGATTAAGAGTAATTAGGATTGATATCCTTATGCCTCTATATCCTACAGCAACCATAATAGAGCATAATTTATCTCAGAAACTAAAATATAAACAAATAAGTATGAAATATAGTAAGAAATCATTAACTCTAAAAGTCATGCGTTCAAATCACGGCCACTAATGGGCTCCACTCTTACGGTGAAGGAAAACATCGAGAGCAAATATACCTTAGATGTTAAAGTCAATGGCGTGATTAGGCAAATAAAGCTGACCACTTACTTGTCAGTTAAAAGATCGTGATCATGATATACATATACATATCTAAGCCAAGACTTACATGTTATTCAACACGACATAGTTTTAAAAGTATAGCAATGTTATTGACACAAATTATAGACGTCGGTTGTCTAGCGGACCCGACAGCTGTTTTTCGGCAAACTAAAATAATATTTGGACGGCTCAGACTGGGAATCGAACCCAGATCGTGTGCGCACCAAGAGTTCTCCTAGTTAAACTACCCGAGACTCGTTGTTTAGTTGTAGTATAGATATATAACCTAGATAGCGCCTGTAGTGCAATCTGTCATGCTGATTTGGGAATCTAAACCATCCAGGGCGCCACCCAAACGCATACAAGAAATGTGCGCGTGTACTTGTACACACGTAAGAAGTGAAACGTCTATATGCCCTTTTTTCCACAAAGATTTTCTATATGCAACTTTATCCACAGAAATTGGTTAGATAAAGTTAAATTGGATAAAGTTAAAAAAAACGCTTTTATTATCATAGACATGAATACCAATAATACTATTGGTATTCATGTCTATAATGTATGTATGTATATGTATAATTATTTCATGTCACATTATTACTACTGAGATTATTACAGGAATTCATTAACTGTAATAGAATTATTCCTTGCATTGTTATCGTTATTATATATTTTTGTTATTAATGGCTTCAAATCTCTTCGAATCAACCGTGGTAGGGACAAGAAAAAGAAGACGTAACGGCAAAATGTGACGCGTAACTGAAACAATGTAACGGTAACTTTTTACAACGCCGATAAAGAAGTTTCACTTCAAAAACTCTTTCAAATCGGTCCAACCGTTTAAGAGGGGTTCAGTGACATCGTATGCATGACATGCACATTGCACATTGTGCAGTAGAATTATATGTAAAGATAAAGCATATTTATAATGCGAAAAAGAAATCTTTACTTAAAGTAATACTCGGACCACAGCTCTTCTTAAATTGGTTAGTATAAGTGCTTTATATGTGTGAAAAGGCAATAAGTTTTGTTTTTATAAACTTTCCTACATAAAGATGTTTACGCAATATTTATGAGGGGCGATGTTATTAAATAGACCGTTAACAAAGTTTTGAAATATTTTCCTTAAAACTGAGGTCTCGTGAATCATTACAAGACCATTTTTGTGTTTATAACTTAGACTAACAGGCTCAATTTATACTGAGCAGTGTTATAAAGAATCTCATGGGACAATGTTTATAAATTAGGATTATTCTAAACAGCGAAATAACTCCGTATCATCAGGCTCATGCATTACATTCATATCTTTACGTATATATATAATTCGAATGTACGTGTGACTATCACTGAAATCCTCTTAAACGGCTGGACCGATTTGTATTATTTTTTTGTATGCGTTTGTGTGGCGCTCTGTATAGCTTAGACTACAAACCAGCCCGGCAGATGGCGCCGGAGTCGGTACTTTATTCTTTGTTTAATAACCTAATCTCTTGAAGTATCGTGCAGGGCAACGTCTGTCGATTCAAATATTTATGTATAATTGGTATTAAATAATTACTATTTTGTAAGTCAAATTAAATTATTGACCGTCGTCAACCGATAAGTATTATTATAATAAAAAATTCAGTCTTTAAAGTTGTTGTAAATATTGTTTGTTCTAGTGGGATACTTCCTCGCCGACTAATAAAAAAATACCTTTCTCTAAACTATGCCCAGCATATTTGAATTGTTTTTTTTCATACGATAATATGTAAAAGTCTTTAAAGTGTTGAAGGTAAAATATAGGCTGGTTTTGCAAAGAAAATATCTTAAAAGCATTATAAAATATCGCGTTAAACATAATCTTAGTATAAAGGGCCAAGAATCACCTCTACCTTAAATCTCGTTTCTGAATTGACGTCAACATATATTTTTAACTGTAAACAGCTGTATCGATTCTAATTGAACAATTGTGTGTGTTAAGTAAATTCAAGAAATGTTTAGATTTCTCAAATAAGACAACGTCTTTTGGATCATCAGATTTTTTGCTGAAATATACTGTGTGTGTGTTACCAGCGCCTTAATTTTAGGCTTATATTGCCTTTGATGGGGTCCGTGAACGTGACATAAGTTACGTAGACTATGTCAGCAGCAGACATGGCGAGAACAACAGAAAAGTGGAGTAATAAAGTACTTAACTGTTGCCCAAGGTACAATAATGCTGAAAAGGATAACCATTTAGAAGACCAAATGAAAGAAACGGCAAATGGTACATGGCGGAGAGTGACAAAATACAGACAGGAATGGCAAGATTTTGAGAAAGCTGGAGGAAGCGAGGAAGCACACAGATTTATAAAAAGAATGAGAAGTTAGAAATATAAATGTGTTTAAGCGTATCTGAAATTAAAGGATATTATTATTATGACAGCTTGTGGTCTACATCTATTATTTGACAGACATTAAGCCCATCATTATGTCATCGGAGGTGCAAATCGGTTGGCTAACCTTTGTATTTGATAAAACAATAAATTCCGCCCATTTCGGAAAGGTTTTATTATTTGTATCCCATGATATAACTGGCCAATTAGCTACATGGTATGCCTGGGGAATAACGGCTTAAATAACATGAATGATATTTTAGCTATGCCCAGGTAGTCCAATATTATTGTAGTTCGTCCGTGGGAAGATTAAAATTGAATTCGAATTTCGAACTAGGTTTTCTTACATCATTGTTCATTAATAATCAGATATAAGCAATTAGATGATCAGCTCACTGCAAAACACAGTTTGTTTGCTTGCTTTGGAGGAGTCGCATGACGCTTTAGGTGTTTTTTGCAACTTATCCAAAGTTACTAGTTGATGAAAGGGCCTGGTACTCATGCTAAACAGGCTACTTTTAATTAATTTGCAATGTTTGTTTTAAAATAAATGTGGTTTGATGATTTGCTATTTTAAAAGAGGACCGAGAGTTTTTTTGCGCCGGCTTTTTTTCTGGGCCAACATCCTCTGTCTTCTTTGCCGATGAGAAGGGATGTCTACTGATTCAAATATAATAACGTGGAATAAGTGATATCTGTATCTTATGCCCATGGACACTCTTACACACTTTAAGAATTGGTACGGTCTTTTTTTTGAAGGACCCTAATTGATTCGAAAATACTTCAGTGTACTCCATGTGGGGCCGAATTTGCGAGTTGCAAGCGGTGGCCCGTAAGTATCGTCTCGTTTTGCTGAGCACATCAAGCAATGTTAAAGTAAAAAAACATTTATTCATATAGATACCACTATGTACACTTATAAACCTAAAAAAATAAATATACAATTAATGCTTCTAATTTCACATTTACTGCCACTCTTTTTAATCGCCAAGTTTTGATTTTGTATTACCCAATGTTTGTAAGGAGCTGCAACCATTACACCATGTGATGTGATTACACGATGTGACATCTGAAGTAATAATAAAATAAATTAAAAACAAAGATTTGACTCTGATTGTCAAAGATCCTCTATCAGACGGAGGCATGGTGAAATAGGACCACGCACTTACATTCTCGTGGGTCTACACGCAAGCTTCTTATAGACTAATTTAGCCTTTCCTTCCAAATGACCCCGAACATCATTCGACATGTCAACGCAAAGTATTCCGATGCTAGCTAAGGAGAGTGTCTTTGAAAAGAGGAGTAACGTAAAACATTCCTATTTGACACATATTCACGAGGCGAGTCATTTGTGTTATATTGTTTAACAATATTTTGGATCAAAAAACACGAATAGGACAAAGTGCGGTCTAGTGCTTACGATAAGTTTTAATCAAAAATCCAGTTGTAACATATTTACAAGCTCGATTTCGGTAGTAAACAGTTTGCCATAATGAAAACGCAATTTCGCTTGAGTAATTAATGCTTCCACGGGGAAAACAAGCATTGAATTCTTTCCTGCTAATTAGTTCTTGTTGGTGAACGTTATGTACTTGATGAGGTTTGGGGCCTTTTTATATATTCATTTATAAAGTTGCGTTTATATATAGGCCGTTGATATTGCAGTCGTTATTATATATAGTATTCAAGGCAAATTTAGAAACAGTTTTGGTAATGTTTTTAGTATATAGGTCCAGCTTCGTTGCGCCTTAATAAGATTTTTTTACTTGTTACCCTTTTAGTTGCTTCATAGATTATGAAGCATTTTTCTATGCTAACTCCATAGAGACTATTTGCTTTTACGAAAGAAACAACTGAGTACCTAAATTAAAATTATATTTATCCAATATTTCTCTCCATAAAAACCTTCCTCAGAAAAAGCAATATTTGCGATTCATTTTTATTCATATAGATGTCATAAAAATTAAATCAAACCAATTCCTCGGTTGTATTTAAAGGCCCCGCCTATCTCTTTTCATCATAGCGTAAATATATTTACTGTAAGAGACAAAAGAGTACTTAATTAAAACGGTGCAGTAACACTAATCAAGTTTTATGAATAAGGGCGATAATCTTTTATTTAGTATTACATAATATTAGATCACGCCAGAGCTAAATTTTTTTTAAACTTACCACGAATACTAAATTAAAAGTGTTATAAAAACAGTAATAAGTTCGTGTTCATTCGCTTAAAAAATTGAGTGTGACTATCGGTTTTATCTACGAAAACTTGTGGTGTACAAATGGATTTATCTTTCTATGTGTGCAATAAACACGCAGAGGTTGTTTTTATGATGAAGGGAAATAGTATCTAAGGGTATCGGTAATGGTTGTTGGCAATGTCCTACCTTACTTAGGCAGTCTAGCTCCTCCCAGAATCACAGAAGTTTCCTGGCCACTTCGCAGGCTTCACGGAGCGATTTCACTGCTCCGAGGATTTTTGTACCTTGGTTAGCCACAGCTAAGTCCAAGTCTACGTGTGTGACTGATTCCTGCGCTGAAACAGCCTCTGTACATGGGCCTATCTGTTGCGCTTAGTACAAATAGATGTTAATTAAGGAGATAGTGGCACTTAATTTCAACCCACTTCATTTCAACTTCCTTCCCCTCGATAATGATGCTTCATGTCGTTGTTTTGGGCGGCCACGTTTCCTTTTGCCTTGAGGATTCCAGTCGAGGGCTGGCTTGCCAATGTAACTTGGATTTCTCCGGAG